>NC_056732.1:383018539-383043539 GCF_019279795.1 Protopterus annectens | reverse complement strand
CGGCCCCATGCGAGACACTCATTCACCTTTACATGTTTAAATGTTGGCTTTATAGCACAGAGACATTCATTACACAATAAATGAATATGTGCTATAGTCGTACTTGAACCGGGAATGCCTTTATGTTAAGCGGATGCTCTAACCACTACACTATTGTTGTTCTGCCTCATTTATATGTATACCCATGGTTCACAGCTACTCTGGCATATGCCTCACCGTTTCACTTACACAGCAGGCATCCATTCTCCTGCTGGAAAAAACAGAGTACTACGCTTCCGACATTCCCTATTTCATACTGCTCTGCACCCGTGCTGCATGTCTACTCACTCCAAGGATATTCAGAACACCTACGCTTATAGTCCTCGCACATACGCGTGTTTTGATTGTCAGGGTGTTCATGTGCTGGTCTGGGTTTAGGCTTGTCCGACTGGTGACTAGAACTGCCCTGTACCTGTTCAAATATCAGACGTAGCACATGGACAGAGTTAGTCCAGATTTTAACATTCTACTTGTGTTTACAGATGCAGGTGTTTGGGCACCTCTGACCACATTATTAGGTCGGCACTACATAATATAGGGCAGGGAGTGGTTCCACTACATAATACAGGGTGGGGGGGGGGTTTCCCTTCACATTTGACTATTTCATTCATTTATATATATATGATGAATATTATTCTGGACATCAGTTATAAATTCGCTACAGGTATGCAATAGTCCTGTCAACAAATGTGACAGTTGGTTGGTATACATATGTGTACAGACCTCTGTGATACTCTGGGAATACTTTCTACAGTGACAGGGACAAGGCTTTGACAAATCAGGGACAATCACGGACACTTCTACCATATTAGTACTATTAACTTGGAACGTGTCGACAGATTTGTATTACTACTTATTTTCTGCAGTTAAATGCATCTATTACTCTTATTTGTTGTAATTAGTCATTCTCATTCAACACCTTTCCTCCAAAGGTCACTGGCTTTGTGAGTGATTAAGAGGCTGGCCAGTTCTTGTGCGAATGCTCTACCCATTGGTAGGTTGACGCATTGTCATATGTACAGGTTTGGATATATTCTGGGGACACCAGATTGTTTAGGTCAACACATACCCACGGTCAGTGCAGGTTTAGAACATTCATTATTTTCCTAGCTGAGAGCCTATACCTTTAGCAGTTTAGTTGTTAGTCTGTTTCTTGTACAAATTACATATTTTCTATCCTGACATGACTGCTTTAGGCAACTGTTACATGCAGTATGGTACATAGTTATTTCCTACAATCACAGAACATTTGGCATTGTATCATTGTTGGTTGGAACACACCTACCCACACACTGACTGTCCCTCACACAGTGGATCAGGGGGTACCCTGTTTACATCAGTGCCTGCATCACCCTATTTCCATGTGCCACTAGGCGAATGTGTACTGTGGGGACACATGCGTCATGGGCAGGTGTTTGATCCTGGGTAGTAGGTTCTGCATGACAGTCTAGGACTGGACAGTCTCATGCACCACTACTGCACATTCAAACTTGTGTCCAGATGTCTACAGGACTGGACATCGTGTCTTGATACCTATTCTGATGTTTACACAAGTTATTTATCCCATGAGGGATATTCAAAAATTTAACAAGACCAATACCGACCATTCTTTTGGCTTTACGAAAATGTGTTGGGGGTTTTACATGCAAGGGATACATAGTTTGCAATCCTGAAACTGCCTAGGGTGACACTGCCTACTATATATGAGTAGTGGTCTCTATGTGTAGATGTGGCTGCACCAAGCTAGTAGGCCAAGTATAGCTGGATTTGGTGGACGTTCAGGTATGGGGGCAGGTTGTGTGCTGTGGGGGGGATGCTGGGTATTCAATTATGCATCCAGGTGTGTTGCATTTGAATGGGCCGGTTCCATCAGGATCATTCTGTGGGTATGTGCTGGTGACATTTCGGTACATTTGTATCGCACATTTTAATATTCATATGTTTGTGGGATTGTGTTCTACAGTATGGCCTGTCAGGTTGTATTGCAGATGTGTATACATGTTCTTTGTGTTTCTTTCTAATTCACCCACTGCTCCCTCATACACCTCCAGTTCACCTATTCTGCATACAACACAGTCTTGCCTTTGAGGATTATACCATTACCCATCACCCCCACACACATATTCCTGACACTTCATCACTGCTTTGATTGATGGCCCATGACACGGTCAAGGTAACACATTGCATACACTACATATGTCAGGTTGTGTGGACTACCCTGGCATGTTTCACCTTCCACGTGCTATACATCACGCAGATAGGTACACACCCATACTTCACTTTCATGACATGGTTGGTACACCCGGGTAATACCTGTTCAACTGTGACACATCCTGACAAGTATGGCTTGGACTGCATATGTGCAGATTTTGGCCGACTGCTCTTATCATTGGTAGGGTGCCACCTTTTCCCATGTCCAGGATGGGATATATTACGGACACATATCCATTTGTACTGGACAACACATATCCACAGTCAACGCTATGGATAATACTTTTCCTTTAAGCCTACATGTTGCCTTATTGTTGTAGCAGTTTATATGCTCCTTCTGTTTCATTTTCTTGCTTATTCTATTTCTTGTCACATATGGTATGTTACATACGGACATACCTATTGTATGTAACTATTACATGCGTTGTGGGATATACTTCTGTCATATGGTCACTAGACATTTACATTTATCATGGTTTTGTTATGGACACATCTGCCCAGCTGTGTACTCTCCCTCACAATGTGGGACAGCTGGTGACCCTGACCATTGGACTGGACGTAGCTATTGGTGGCGCTCTAACATGATGTGTTTCACTTCCACTTGGTATAACTATCTACACTGCGTTGGACTATAGGCACACGGTTTCCAATGTTATTTGTTCGAGGGATGGGGATTCGTTATTCCCTACCATGCATTTGTGTTTGCTTCTTAATTTTGTGTTCGCAGGAACTGTCTTGCATGCTTTGCATACGTTTCAGTATCCACGGACACTGACAGATGTGATTACTATTGCATGCAAATTGTTATATGCAAGCATTCTAGATTGCACGTCGACAGCTGACATTTCCATGCCTCCATGCTGCACTTCGACACGCCCTATGCACTCGCGCTCATTTCCTATGCACACGGCTGTGGCGGCAGCGCACCTTCATTAATATGCATTCGGTGCTACTGTGCCTTCTTAAAGCCACACTGTCGGTGCAAGCCTAACACCAGCCTTGCGCTGAGCTTCATGAATCCTGGGGACAATCTTTCTTATGCACACACTTCAGAAGTTTTAGTATTTTAATGCCACAGCACTTTAGATATGTCTTGTTTCCCTCTTTCAAACAAATCAGTATTCCATTTTGTTTGCTGTATGAAAATATAAAAAAATATTTGTTGGGATTTGAAAAAAATGCAAAAAGCAAAATTGTATGATAAATGTCAGTATGCACAGTGACGGTGACTCAGAAATAAAATTTGTGAGGTCACACAAGACCACAAATTAATGTTTTGGCATAATAGCAAATGGGGCTCTTCAATAAGATAGAAATGAGCAACATTTAAAAATTATTTCATGACCTACAACCATCAGTGTAGCAGTACCTCATAAAATCATGAATCATGGTGAACAGGGACAGAGGCTACACTAATATGCTATTGGTAGCAGTACTGTTTGCAGAAATGCATATTTGAAGCCATCTTCTCTGCAAGTACACATGAAAGTAATGCCTCCAGCATGGGATGTTTGTACAAAGGTGGGTGGGGATTGGTCAGGTGGCACATAGATGATCACTGCCTCTGCAGAAGTTGCTGAATCATATGTGTTTCTCTGTGACAGGCCCAAGAGCATCCCAGGAAGTATTTGCACTGACCATACACATGTCCATCCCTGGGACAGTCTCTCTGAGGAATGTCACCGGCATGATCGACAGCCTCTACCACACCTTAGTGTGTAGTATGTACCTGTGACATCTGCCTTGGCAGTGTGACTAGATGTCATTACATTCGTACATGTTGTCTGTGTAACATGGCATTCTGCATTATATGTATGGCCTCCACCACATATGGATGGCTACATGTGTGCTTACCTTTCCTATGTTTGCCCCACCTGGTGATGCTCTGTAACATCTGTTATCTATGTACATGTCTGCCTTTTGATGCCCTCACACTCCAAGAGTAACAGTGTCAGCCAAGCAACAAGTATGACAATAGCAGGGCAACTATCCACTGCTATATACTCCCTGTCCTTTGTAGGTATTCAGTACAACAGGAGGCTGAGGTTCCCTGCAAATTGTCAAGAGTATATCACTTTCAACCCCTATGGAAGGTTCTCGGGTACAGTGGTACATGTAGATGTCATTAAGTCACCTCTTCTAGCCCAGCACAGCATGTTGTATATGTACTCCTCAGTCCATATAACTGCATTTGAACTATCTCCCAACAACAGAGGCATATTTTGAAAAAACACCCACCCAACAACAGAAAGGGATTTTTAAAAGATTTTAACTCTCACCCATCCAACAATAGAGGGACACATTTTGAAAACATACCCCCAGCCATCCAACAACAGAGAGACACAGTTTGAAAATGAGTTCCCCACCCAGCAAAACTGGAGATGCATATTTTGAAAAGACGTTCCCTACATAGCTGGCCTTACACATAGGTAAACTAGGTAGCTGCCTGGGTTGCTGTTCTACTAGGGGTACTTTTCAGCAATTAATTTATTTGTTTTCTTAAAATAAAGAAATGCAGCATTTCTTTACTTTAAGGAAATGACTAAATAAATAAATTGCAGAAACATGCCCCACTCAAACATAAAGCAGCTGCAGTTGCTATCTCCTTCCCACAATTTATATAGACATTGAATTGGGTAGATTGCAGGTGGCATGGGGCAGGAAGGTAACAAATTTAAAAGATGTAGGGAATATCTGCACCTTAAAGAAAAAGCTGTACTATCGAAAAAAGAGTGAGATAAGTTATTTTTTTGTACAGGCAGAAAGACAGATATTGTGGACATCTGGATAGTCATGATTCCCAACTGCTCTTGGTTTTACAGAATGGCCATGATTTTGCCTCATAGGTTTGCCCTATCCCTTGTAATTTTTTAGGGGGCAGTGATCTAGTTAACCTCTGAGGATTATAGTCAGTTAAAAATGAGTGCTTGCAATGATTTTTATTCTTCAGAAAATATATGTTGATTTAAAACCTGCTGTTCTTTTAACTTTCTAAGGGAATTTGTGTAATATATTAAAATGCTGTCCTGTCTTGAGGAATATGACTAACTGCTTCTGTTTTTCCATTATTCTTACTTTGCAGGATTAATATAATTTGTAGGAAACAGCTTGCAATATTTTCATGTGTAGTTACTGTTTACATAGTAAAAACTGAACTATGATATGTGGCTGTCATTTATTATTAGAATCTGATATTTGAAGTACACACAGAAGGGGATATAAATGCTGGGTGGGGGATGGAGCTGTATGGAATTAACATATCCTCTTGTTTGTTTATTTTAAATAGTCAGCATCTGGCTTTGCAGGATTAGTGTGTAAAGTAATATTGACTACTTTACTGTGATTACTATGTGTTTGTGTTAAATAAACCTGATGTTCATTTCAATGAATTGTATTTATTTATTTTTTTTATCAAAAGTCAGTAATTTTGAGATGTAGGTAGTCAGTAAAGTGGCTGTTAATGATGGGTGTGGAGACTGACTGTAAATAGATTATTTTCCTCTACTATTTTTTGAGCAAATAATAGTCAATGATATGGCATGGCAGAATTAATGCACGCATTATATTGTATATGTTGAATTCAATGTAAAACTAGTATTGCTGTGGTTTATATTTGTGTAACAGGAGATGTTGCAATGTATTTAAGATTAACAATTTGGCTGTGGTTTCTGTGACGACCCATGACTGGACTGGTAATCAAGGAGCATCAGTCCTCCCCACTGGCAACAGTGGGGGATGTACATTGGTAGGATGACAGATACTCACACAATATTTCCAGATGCAGCTCTCTGCATCAAGTGCAATTTCCCTTAAGAGCACACATAGACCACAGAAAGTCCAGGGCTGGTTTCTCCCTCTTTCTCCAGATCCTTAATAAGACTCCCCACTGACACAGCTATAGAGTTGATATTTCAGCTGAGTGACCAAGCCAAGACCTCCAACATCCTCTCTGTCCAACCAGTGCTTCATGCCCCTGCCCAAGTACCTGGCACACACACTCTTTGAGGTTTGATTTATACACACACATACCTGGGAAAGGCTGGCTCAGGTTTACTAGCTATGCCCCCTTTTGCCCAGACTATAAGGTAGTTATCACGGTCACCAGCCAACTCTTTATCAGCTACTTTAAGGCCATTAACAAAGGGTGTCCAATCTTACTGTGTAATATTAATAATATTAATATTAATACAAATGGTAGTTTGACCAAGAGCAAGGCTGTTAGGAGTAGCCTACACAGTGTCACCAAGTAAATATGCAAGTACCCTCAGAACTTAACTATCTCTACACAGATCAGCCACAATGAAAGGTTTAAATATATTTAATAATAACTAATAAAAGAACAAGGCAATACTAAATATATATTTACAGTGACATCAGAGTTCTAAACCACAGGAAATATTTAAAACAACATTGCAGGACAGGGTGAATAGATCTTTTAGATGTTGCCAGGCCCAAGACAGAATACAGAATGCTGTGTCTCTCTAAGAGACTTCTTAAATTAATATCTCAAATATTACTACTGGGATAGCTTGCAGAATGACATAATTTGTTGTCATCTGACACTATCCCAGATGAAACCCCCACTGCTGGAAGCTAGCAGTATTTAGTATCTACCTGTGAAAATACATAGACCTCAGATCTTTGGCAGATGCTGGAAGTCATAAAACAATTAACATTCCTTCATGCTCAAAACTAGTAATAATTTCACTTTAAAGACAATACAGAAAACTCCCTAGTTGTAGACAATCCTCGGGATTCATGAAGCTTGCGCCAGGCGCAGGCGTAGCGTCGGCGATCTAACAGCAAATATGGCCACCGAGCGATTCAGGTAAGAGCTGTTTCCATGTGCACTACCTGCGTATGCTACGCCTGCACAGCTCCCAGTGCCTGTATGCTAATTACCCCATGTTCAGCGGAGTAGCATGCAAATGAAGGTATATAGCGATTCAGGAACTGGTGCAGGCATAGAGTAAGCATGCAGAAATGTAAACCGAAAAAAGCGGTTTACATTTTTGCAAACATAAAATCAGAGCCATGACAGCGGACCAAACGCATGTATTATACTGTTAATATATGCCAATGGCTAAATATATAGCCAGTGGCATAAAAAATATGCACAGCATATAAAAAAGAACATTTAATGTCATGCCCACACTAATGCAAAGTTAAATCGCAGGGCATTGGTGAGCAAACAGGATCACAATGAAAATATAATTATATGGAATAAAACTGCAATGTAACACTTTTCATGAATTCCCCATAATAGTCAATGGAAAGCATGCTACACCACACCATGGCACAAGGGTTGCTAAGGTGCTGTGACAGTGTTCTGTGCAGTAACTAGGAATTAGTAGTCAATGTCATGCAAATGAGAGGAGTAATACTGAATCACAAAATCCCCGCTGGCATGAGGATGTACATCACAGTGTAGCATTACAACTGTGAGGTGTGGCCTGGAGATAAAGATGACATCAAGAGTGTGGTGTGCCACCTTGGCTGTAAGCACATTGGAGCATTGCTAATCCGGTCTGCCTGTTGCTAAGCAAAGCTGCAGGATAGGGGTGTGTTGAAGTAGCCATAGCTTTGCTTAGCTGAGAGCACACAAGGTAACAGAATGTGCATGTGAACGTGGATGAAAATGTACTCAAAACCCAGTAAACGGCTGTGCGTGGCATGCACCAGAGCTGAAACAGGAAGGATACAAGGAAAAAAATAAGGAAATGCTGCAGCATGGTAATTGGAGTACAAATGAGTAATTAAATGCCTAGGAACCCACAGTGGGCCCAGCTAACAAGGCTGCTAGCAGCTACCTGCAGAACAGGAAAGGGGAGGTGCCATACTGCAAAGAAAAGAGAACTGTCACAGCAGAAAAAAGAAAACTTGCAGTAGATCACCTACATAACACATTTTGTAACACAATCCTGGGTTGGGAAAGTACAAAACAAGAAAGCCGGCAGCTGGATGCATGCCTGACAATGGGAGGGGAATTGGGTTGAAAAGTGAAGTACAGGGCAATAGATGAATCACTGCAGCAAGCATAATTCAACACCAAAGGCCCCACTATAGCAGTACTCACTGTAAAACCCATAATTAAGATACCCTGCAGCTGGAATTGCACATACACATCCAATTACACCAGCAGCATCCATAGCACAATAGTATAGTGTGAAAGCACCTCACACACACTTGTGTATTCCCAGACACTCTGCACCATCGGTGTATACAGACGGGAAACTTTTAATATGTACATGTTAGGGGCTGCCATAGCTTTGATTCACCAGAATGTGTTGGAGACTGAAGGCGGTGTGGAGGATGATGCTGACAACCATCTCAGGCACCGGAGGAGAAGAGTGTTCAGACCCAGGGTAACCTACCAGGGGCTACATGATCTGGAGATAGCAGAGTGTTAGAGGGTGGACAGGGACACCATACAGCAACTTGTTGAGCTGTGCTGGCCATGCCTCAGAGCCAGAAATAACAGAGGGGAACCCATCCCAGTGGACACGAAGATATGTGTAAGCTTGAGAATACTAGCCGCAGGTATATTTCAAAGGCCAACTGGGGAAATCATGGGGATCTCACAGGCATCAGCATCCAGGGTACTCCACCATTTCCTGGATGCCATGTTACCACATGCCAATGAACACATATACTTCCCCTAATGCAGGAGGAGTTATCCTGCAATATGCATCTCTTCCACCGTGTGGCAGACTACCCGGAGGTACTGGGTGCAATAGACTGCATGTACATACACATCAAGTCACCACCCGGTGAACAGGGTAGGCGATACATAAATCGCAAGGGATACCCCTCCATCAACTGTCAGGTTGTGTGCAATGCCCAGGGCATTATCATGGATGTGTGTGCTGGCAGCTCTGGTAGCTATCACGACTCCCACATCTGACATGCCTCACAGCTGTATCATTTATTTGCCAGGGGGGACATCCCATATGGTCACCTGGTGGGGAATGCTGGCTATGCACTGGAACCGTGGATGATGACTCTCATCAGAAATGCATAGAAGAATGCCATAATGAGGCACATGCACAAACCAGAATCATCACAGAGCGTCTGTTTGGGATGCTGAAATCACGGTTCCATTGCTTGGACATATCTGGTGGAGCCTTGCAGTACTCTCAAAGCATGTGTGCCCACATCCTCATAGTATGTGCCATGCTACACAATATGATCCTGCGGAAACAGCTGCAGCAGGGACAGATGGGTGAAGGCCCTCACAGCCCACCACCATTGCCAAGGGCCCCACAGGCACAGAGGGACTCAGACCATGAAAACCCTGTGCCAGCCCCAGTAGGCAGACTGAGGCGTGCCCAGTATGCCCATGCCTTGGCAAATAGGGAACGTATACCACACACACACTGACAGTGTAGGCACCTATGGACTGACACCCTTCTCCACCTGCACACACAGTAAACATGGATGGCACACACAGACACACACACACACACACACACACACACACACACACACACACACACACACACAAAAAACCACCTGTAAATTGTCATGTATAGGTGGTCTACTGTGTGCATCCTACATAGGCAGCCCTCAACTATTGTACACACAACTGCCATTGGCACAAGGTAAGTCAACTCCTCAACAGTAAATTAAGCTATCAGCATGTGTCAATACTGTGTGTATAGATTCATAGGTACATCGGTAGGTACTTGGCTAACTGCCCGAGACCATTCATAAGCCTAGCCAAAATGTGTCTGCTATTGCCACAGCATTGATTAACTAACTGTTCCTCTGTGGAGCAGAGCCAATTGCGGGATCCCTGGGGTATATCCACTGTTCCCCATCCACTCTGCAAGGATTCCCTGGAGTGTTAGTGAGGGGCTCCGTATAATGTAATCAGGGATGTAGTTCCAAAGCATGGGGAGTATCTGTGACAGGAATCTGTCACTCCAGTATCTTCCAGTTATGGTTGTGGCAAGGTGTAGCTCATTACAGTGTGTGGCTCACTGTGACATGGATTCCCATAGGTGGAGCATATCCATTAAGCCTGACTTGGACACGGCTTTGTTGGCCAGC
The DNA here is from genome assembly GCF_019279795.1 of Protopterus annectens. NCBI lineage: Eukaryota > Metazoa > Chordata > Ceratodontiformes > Protopteridae > Protopterus > Protopterus annectens. The sequence continues at coordinate 383,033,237 of NC_056732.1, read as the reverse complement.
AAATATCATGTCTGAGTAAATGAGATGCCACTGAGTAATGCAAGAGTTCATGCAGTCTGACAGCATAGGACACATGTCTGAGGCCATTAATCCTCTTGGCAAGGTACGTTTGTGGACCTTCCAGCTGTTGAATGTGTCTTCTGAGGTACATCCAAAATGGGTTATTATACACGATGATGGGATTGATGAGTGATGAGTAAAGGGGCACAATAACCTCAGTCTGTCTAGATGCGAACCCTTAAGTAATCAGATGGCCTGCATAGAAGGATGTCCTAACTACTTCGCAGATATGATTGTCAAAGGAGAGATCACTATCTAATGTAGTCCCCACATACCCATTACCTCATCTGAATTATAGTGTCTGCCACTCATGTGTTAATATGTGGGTGTGTAGTTTCCCAAAATGGAATGACCATGCAGTATGTGGCCTTTAGCTGGAGGCCATGACTCTGACACCCTGTGTTGGTCTATGTGAGGTCCCTTGAAGGACCTCTGTGACAGCTGGACTGTCAGTTATGGCTCCCAGTTTGCAGTAATCACCAAACATGGTCTGCTGTAGTCCACTTGTGTTTGCCCATACCTCTGAGATGTATATTGCAAACAGTAGGGGTCCCAGGACTGAGTCCTGTGGGACACCAGTTGTGACTGGTCAAAAGTTGGACTTGGAGGCTGCCAGGCTTACCATGTGGGTTCTGTGTGTCTGTAAGCCTGTTGGCAAACCAACCTGTGATGTATGAGTGTATGTACTGCCTGGTGAGTTTAGAAATAATACCTGAGTGGGGAATGGTGTCCAAATCCTTGGCGAGGTCCAGGTAGTATGTGTGAACTACCACACCCCAAACCTAAAGTCTAGGTGACTGTAAGATGTCAAACAGGTTCAATAGGCGTGATCTGCACACAGTCAAGCTGACCTGGGTTGGTCAAGACTCTGGAGGTTACCATTGTCTGTTAATGAGTGCCATGAGGATGCACTCCATGGCCGTGGAGACCAGGCTACTCAGGCTTATGGGGTGGTAGTTACCATGGTCAGTTGTGTCACTACCTTGGTGGAGTGGAATAACTGTTGCCATGCACCATTGAATGGGCATGTAGCCTGTGTAGAGGCTGATGTTGAATTGCTATATTAGGCAGGGGGTTCACTTTGTCTTGTAGTGTCTGCAGGATGCAGTCTGGGACACCATCTGCCTTCATGGACGCTGTGTCATGCCGTTTGAAAGGGCCATTACCACCTGTATGTCTCTGATGTCTGGGATACTGTACGTTTTGGGTATTGTTGTGGGCCCTGTAGGGGATGAAGCTTGCACCGAATGTATCATCGAGTGTGTTGGTGATATCAGTAGGGTCAGTATATTCAGTACAATATTGCACCAGCACAGTGCAAATCTGTGTTAATGTTTAGATCCTTGATAGAGCCAAAGAAGGCTTTGTGGTCATCTTCCGAATCCATGCCTATGTACCTGTGGATGTCAGCCTTGGATGATTTCATTAGTAACATAAGTGTCTTACTAATACTGATCATGGATGTCTGCATGTCTTGGGATCTGCTGTTGTTCTGGACTACTGTCCTACTTCTGTTGTATAGCCTGTATATTGTAGGGGTCCAGCAGACTGATGTCCTTGTGTAGGAGTTGCGAGTCCTGGTTTACCATTAATGGCACGACCCATACATCTTTGTAGGTGCTTATAGAGTGCATTTGTAATTAGGTCTGTGTCTTGAGCAGTGTCATCCCTGAGCGTGGGGGCTGTAAACCCTCCCATCTCTGTCATTAGTACTGTGAATTTAGCTGTAGGAAAGGTATTCACTGTGTGTTCCTTGGGTGGGGGAGATGGTTGGGAGTGGGAATCATCGGTGAATAGTTCATGGTCAGATCTAAATAGGGTTGCCAGATTTCCTTGTGGCTAAAACCGGACTAAGGTCACGCCCCTCGCATCACCCATAACCCCACCCATCCCCACCCACTCTCCCATCAATGACACGCCCATTTGTGACATCACTGTGACATCAGCTGATGGGAACCCCCTCTTTTTCTGTTCCGGATGCCTGCTTTCAGCTGATTTTCTATGCTTTTATGTAAAAAAAAGCATAGCAAATCAGCCAATTGTAACAAACACTGATAGTCTGTTTCTTTTTGTGAAACAGAAAAATGAAGTTTGTACAGTGTTTTCCCAATTTCCTGACTACCAGTCCAGTCAGAGCAGAGAATTGATTTGATTTGTGTGGATAGTCCAGAAAAAAACAGATAAGTGGCATTGCACATTGGCAGTGGCAACAGGGTGATTTCCAATTTCCCACCTATTGTTCAAAGACTCAATGTTATGCTTAAATAGGGCTAGCCTAGGGATGGACTGTGCTCCACATGAATGGGAAGCTTGTTCCAGTGCATGGGGACACTCTCTGAGACACATTTGTGTCTCATCAACACAACATCACATGGCCTATTTATGTCACAAGCAAAATTAAAATTTTTGGATATAATGGTTTTGATACTGTTCATTTTGTGGCTGTCCAAAAGGTCCATCAATCAGTGCTGGATCCAAGGATGCCTTGTATGCCAGACATTCTTTCTCAGTAACCTGTTGGAGACCCGGTATAGTGATAAGGCTTTAAGGAGATCTGTATAAGACAATGTGTTTAGACACTGGATTATTCTAGTAAGGAAGCTTTAAATATGTTCCAGCTGTTTTGTGTGTCTGGTCAAGTACATGCCAAAGAGATAGGTGCAGCTCACACATCCAGTTATTTTGTCAACTTCTCAGATTAACATCGCTAATATTTTAAAAAGTGTTCCTTGTACATGAGCAATGTCCTATAAAAAATGTAAATAAGCAGCTCAAACATGGGCTTCTTACGAGTTGTTCATTCACATTAATCAGTGTCTAAAGCATCTCCCCAGATTCCACTGGTGGTCAAGTGCCATGTAACATGTTAGATGTCTTTTTTTTCATTCTCACTCCTTAACTCCTCCTCTTGCTCCCTAGTAACCTCTTCCATCCTTCTACTTCTTCCTCATTGTACCTCCTCCTTCCTTCACAGAGGTCAGTTTGCTGAATTTTCATTCAGAAACTGAATCATGTTGGGCAAAGACATTTGGCCATTCATAAAATGGCCAGTTGTCCTTTGCAAACTTGTAGGAAAACCTATTCAGAGCTAGTCTTGACAACAAATCCATTAGACTCGGTTCAGTTTGGCCTGCTTTGCTGTGTTTGCTGCTTCCTGATGTAAATAAATGTTGTTAGAAATCTGTCAATTATGCAGCCTAATATTGCGTTGGAGTAGGCTAACTTCTGCGCAATATTCATTTGCTGAGTAAATGAACTGGTGCTTTGACCCTTTTCAGCCATGACCCAGGCCACAAGAGCAAGGACAATTAAATATATACAGAGACTAAAATAGTCAATCAGCTAATTTATTTTTGGAAGGCAGGAACAGACTTAAGTAGACAAAAAAAAGCTCACTCAGAACATTCAAACTTTATACAGTAACCAATGGATGGGACAGAACTGTGTAGACCTGAGGGTTTGAAACAGTCTTAACCTCTGTCACTCTGTGCCACTGTGCCTGTGGAATTTTTTTTTTATCATAACTTTCAAACTTTGTGACTTGAGAGCATCCCTCACCTATATGGACTGAGAGGGTGGACAACAGATTATGCTCCCAAAGACCTGTTCTTTCATTCTGTCTGAACTCTTGTGGAGCAGCTCTGGTCTGTGGTGATGGTCAGGGCATTGTACACCCATACTTTAAATGCACTTGTACTGTACATTCATAGCTGGAATGTGGTCACAGTTTGGGCACTGTGTGTAGAGTGTCCATTTTTAGAGTCTGTTAGGAATAGTGCATAGTTCAGTTGAAGTTCCACATTTGTGGTATTTGGAGTTCGACTGAGCAGCCCTGATCAGGCGCTTGTTCTGTGAAATAACAGACTTAAACTCGGTGCAGGAATATGGCAGGTTAAAGAAAACTGACAGTTCACTTTTAACTGATTCTGGCGTAAGTCTGTTTCGTTCATCCATCCAAATGTTATTCATAACGCTAAACACACGCTCAACGGATGCATTTGAGACTGGAACAGACAGAATGTGCTGAACAAGTTTCAACATATTTGGTGCAGACTCGTGCTCGAAAAACCTACACCAAGCCTCAGCTGTGCTTGCACAGCTATGGATAACGTCAAACACTTCACTAAGAGCGCACTTCATCGTGCAGGCTGTCGGATGGACGGTGGGTGGATAGAGGTGTTTGCATCCAAATGTCAATCACTTCATCAAGCGAAGGCGATCTTGTGACACTAGTCAAAGACAGTGACTTGAAGTGACGATATGGGGAATGTTCAAATGCAAACCATTTGTTCAAATATGTCATTGATTGCTTGTACACATTCAGAGCTTCAGTTATGAACTTCTCAATGAACTGCTGTGGTAGATAACTTTTGCGCAGAGCAAATGCTACCTTCATACCAAAAAATTTATCATCAGTCCTATTCTGCAGAGACAGCTTAAACTGTTCCATTATACCGTACAGTTCACAAGCTGTTGTTGATTTGTTCTCAAGCTTTAAAATTGCCTCTTGAAAGGATGACATAAAGAAGTGTGTAAAATATAGATACAGCTCCGACTTTGTTGGGCTGTCGTCTGGTGCCAGTTCGTTTTCCTGGTCCTTCAACATTTTCCATATCACTTTCGGACAATCAGCTACTCCTTGAGACAAGAAATACGTTTTCAAAGGCATCCAGCACAGCAAAATTCGGTCAAGAGCCTTGAACAAACTCAACCAGCGCGTTGGAACATGTCTGATTATCTCGTGGTATTCAGACTCATAGAAATCAAAGCAGCTCTTCAGTTCTGCTCGCCTCAAGGCCGAGTTACTGAATTCAGCAAACACTTTCATGACGAAATTTTCAACATCAAATGACATGACCTTTAAAGCATTTTTCGCACAGTTATGCATAATGTGGTCATTGCAGTGTGCTGCAATAATGTTAGGATTCTCCTCTGAAACTAACTTCTGATAAACGGAGTTGTTTATGCCATAGTTTACCGATGCATTATCTGCGGCATAAGCGGTAACATTTTGCCAAGACAATTTACATTCTGATAAAACACGACAGAGTTGATTCTTAACGGACTTGGAGTCTTCAAATGCATCCTCGTAAAAGTCAATAACACAGAAAGAAATTCCGTTCTGCGGGGTGAAGAACTGAACACCAACCGGATAGAATTTACGGTTCCCTTTGTTAGATGCATCAGTAGCAATGGAAAATGGCAAACCAGCATGTAGCTTATCAAGGACGAATTCTAGTGAAAATGGGTACAAAACATTGTTGACTATGGCGGAAACTTTTGTTCGGCCGCAGGTCATCTTTTTAACGATTTCCGAGTCATCAATTATAGACTTCATAACTTTGATGCCACAGTCCTGTGCATTATATGAAATATGATGTCTAATTCCATGATACACTTCAGCAATTTCCGCTAGGGATACTTTGTGAGATGCCATACTGTTTGGCGATGTGAAAAATGTCTTCAGTCGTTGAGATGACGCACTAGCTTGGGAACAAGTAGTATGCTTTTTAGTGCTTTGGTGTGCTGTAACTGCATTTTTTCCATCATATGCAACAGTCAATGATGTTGCACAAAGCTTGCATCTAGCTTTTGTATCTTCTGTGCATTTTTGTATCCATGAAAATTCCCTTTCCCACTCTGCATTATAATAACAGATGTTTCGTTTTCGCTTCTTTGGTGGGGTAGACCTGTCTGACCGTGTAGTTGGGCTGCCAAAACTCTCATTATCGTTGACACGGACACCGTTATTCCTGTCTTCCATAATAACAGTATTAATAAAGTACCTGTAGACAGTGACAGCAGACATATAATGAGTTAGTTAAACTTAAAGACAAAAAGCTGCGTTAAGAGTCTACAGAAATACTGTGCAACTACTTTTGCATCACTGAAGTATCTGTTTTTTATGAAAGGAACATCTGCTTGTTAGTGTCTGTCCCCGGACTGGTGCAAGGCTATACTGGCAGAGTCTACTGTCTAGTAGCATCGGGTATTCCCACACCATGGTGTCCCACAGTCCCACTGATAAGCTAGAAGGCTATGTATGTTATATGGGTTGGAGACAGTGGCATTGCCAAAAAGGCAGGAGTCCGAGCTGGAAGTGGCAGAGTTAAAGATGTTAAAATTTGCACTGGGTGTGACAAGGGTGGACAGGATTAGAAATAAGTATATTAGAGGGTCAGCCCAGGTTGGAAGGTTTAGAGACAAAGCCAGAGAGGCAAGATTACATTGGTTTGGACATGTGCTGAGGATGGATGCATATTGGGAAAAAGATGCTAAAGATGAAGCTGCCAGGTAACAGGAAAAGAGGAAGTGGCAGCACCGTTCTGTGCTTTATTGTTTTGCCTTCTGGGTCATCATATTGTTTTATTCTGAGGAAAAGAGAGGAAAGCATAAGATAAGGTTTATGGATGTGGTGATGAGAGAGGACATGCAGGTGGTTGGTGTGACAGAGCAAGATGCAGAGGACAGGAAGAAATGGAAACAGATGATCTGCTGTGTGGCGACCCCTAATGGGAGCAGCTGAAAGAAGAAGAATGTGAGTAGTTGCGTTGGCTGCCCTAAACACCAAAATCTAATCTGATGCCCTACATTATTATTATTGTTTCCCTCTATCTCTCACACACTTAATACTCAATATATGCCATACAAAAATTATACTGACCCCTGCCCTGGGCCCTGACTCTCAAACTCTTATCATCTCCTTGCTAAGTTCTAAATGTTTACTTGCAGTGTCAGTGTTCAACAGGTAACACACACGCCTTTGGTTCTTGAAGATGAGAAGATTGTGAGTTCTAGTCCCACTTCAGGTGACTGGACTAATTTATTTTTCCATTACTGACACTGTAGTGCAGTATTAAGGGATGCTGCACTCCTCTGAATGTGCTGTTCTTCAGATGAGACATTACACTGAGTTGGCAGTACCCAGGTAGATACACAAATATATCCTAGTATTTCTCAAAAAGACTAGGGGCAAACGGACAGCTGGCAACACTAGCTATCAAGGGTCCCATGTTTATTCCTAGATCAGCTGATTTTAAATGAAATGTTCAGTTTTGGTAATTATATTTATAGTAGAAAGTTTACAATATCACCTGCTGTAGCATACACCAGCTAAGACTGGTACAGGCCCATGTCACACTCTTCAGTGGATGGATGTTATTATCAAGAATTAATGTCTTCAGCCATTGCATTTATTTCATCATGTTCTTGGACATTCTCTATTCTACAAGTACCAGTCTTCAATCTACATAAGATGCCTGCCAGATTTCATAGATTAACTGCCTTTGTTTGAACTACTGAAAATGTGGCCCAGCTATCCTTTCTTTCACAAAACCACGTGACATTGCTAACCCAGTATATAAGATACAAGCATTTCTGTGTTGCCAAGATAATCCCTATTATAAGCAATTGGAGGGGGTACCAAAAAGATCATCTGTTTTGTCCTGGTAAAATACCATCTTAACAGCTGCAGAACTCATCTTTGGATACTCCAGCCACTGTCCTGCTTAAATTGCCATGTGCATTACATATTCGCATGCCTTTGGACTACTGTTATTGGTATCCAGAAAGAACTCTTAACAGAGTGTAGTCTATGGGAAGGAGGGTTCTGTAGAACTGGTGGACAAGAAAAGGTGCTAGGGACAGTTTATGGATAGCTGCAAGGTGAAAAAATACTGAAAAAAGCTATGCTGCTGATAAGCTTCATCCTGTAGTTCAGAGTTTGATTCTTTCAGCCTCTGTTTGTTTGCTGTCTGACTCTAAGCAAGTCTTTTAACTCGCCAGTGTTCCCTGGTCAGTGGTCACCCCTAAAACAGACTTATGCCTAGTAGAGTTAATTGTTTAACAGATGAATAAAATACTATATCAATAAATAATAACTTATGTATTTATATCACTATATTCATTATTACTTGTTACTTCACATCATTATTATTTTGTTTAAAATAAAATAAATTTAACTTTATCTGTCATTATTCCCAAAATCCCAGTCTGGGTTACCTTTACCACCATCCACTAATTTTGTCATTGAGGACAGGCTGCAGTGCTAGCCTATATGGTGATGTCTTACTTTACTTATTAAAACAAAAAAAGAGAGAATAATCTGAGTCTGATGTCTGACTGACCTGTCACCTGACCTAGCAGTCCGCGTACGTGGTTGTGGTGGTGGTGGTGATGACACACACCCCCTAGTCTTGGGCAAGTTGGGCCGGCTCTTGCTCTTCAATCACACGCTGGAGCTGCTTAAAATTTTCGCGCAATTTATTTCCATTCCACCACACTGACTGGTGAATGGAATAAGCACGCACGCACGCATGAGCTGAACAGCTGTCAGCTCAGCTGATGTCTGAGTCTGATGATGACAACTGACAAGCCGGCCCGTACAGTACTTGGTTGGAGTGATGTTTGATCGTGATTGATTCAAGTCAGAGTGAGTGTGATGTTGTTGGTTCGGGTTGGTTAATGACTTTATGTTTAATCTGTGATGTGTTGTTGGGAAGCTTCAGTTACACCAGTCTGTTTACTTAATAAATACGGGAGTAAACCAAATAGTAAAGACAGGAATGGGTTCATCCAGTTATGATTTATCGATATATGCTCAAGAGGGCTCTATCCAGAGTAATGTATTGTCGCATAAATTGATTGTTCTGTATTTTTCTGGTATTCTGTTTGAGTAAAGAGTCACGCCTCCCGCCCACACTTTTATGCGCCTAGTCTGAGCATTTCGTAATTTCCAAATAATTTGATACTGTTTTTGAATGTTTTGCTTTACAATCTGAAGGTTATAGGCGAACCACAGAGGCACCGTTTAAAGAACAGCGGATTTTAATATCATTATGTCTGTAGCGATATTCTCAGTTGTTTACTATTAGAAATTATATGTCCCTAAACAATACAACTGCACTTACAAAAAGCGTAAACCTTCCAAGTTAAGTTTTGTAGATCAAACGAGAGGCGATTAGTGCATTGGAAAATACGAGTAGAAACGTTTACCATGATATTACATATATGCAAGTAAAGTCCAGAATACTAGTTGGTATCAGAAATACAAACTCACCACCCAGAGTATAATATTTCACGATACGTTGCCAAATATTCTTGGGCCGTATTAAGGGAGCTACATTGATGGGAAGAGCCCTTCATAAATTCATTCAAAGGTACAAATCCACTACAGTAAGGGAACCTGAAGAATGTTGAGTACCAGTGTATATAGTATATTTTACTGATTTACAGAGAATATCTTTAACTATTTTTGACAGAGATTATGAAATTATAGAAAAAATGTATAAACACATCTCAAGATTGCCTTGACATTGTATTTTTATAGAAGGCATAGAATATACTTAAGTTTAACGATACATTGTCTCTGTTTTTATTTTTTAACCTCATAGCACGACGTAGCACTCGCAAGATTAAAAGCATATGCATGGCATACTGAAACATTTTAAAATAACGAAGTTTATTGAAAGGACAGTATGTGTGTGATGGCACCAATTTAGGCAGAGGGGTGCGATCGAATTGATTGCATTTGGTCAATATGTGGACACCTGTTGAAATAAATAAGCACATTGGTATACATTATAGGATATGTCCTGTAATGCAGGTTTGCATCTTTGGTAGAAATTCATGCGTTTGATTTTTTTAGATATGGACCCGTTTTGTGATTGTCGGGGTGAACTCTATTAAACGAGGAAAATGAAAACATACATTTCTACCAATTAAAATGTATGTAAACAGGAGAATGTCTGTACTGGAGGCTGACTCGTTACTGTACCTTTCTCCTCTTATCTTGCCAGTTATTGCAGATTATAACTGAGAAACCTGTTTCTAATCTGCCCTCCCTCCCTTTCAATTCTGGCTGCTGGGAAGTGCATACCCACTTGCACTTGGAGTACTGACCAGGAGTGCCCTAAAAATCACGGGGTGGTGTCCCGTAATAGTTTATTGAAGGTCTGTAAACAAGTCATTTCGTGCTTTGGTTAGTGATGTCAAGATACCAAAGCTGTGTTTTTATGATTCAAGAAATGTTAGAACCCATCTTAAAAAAAAGTTTTCTAAGAGCTGTATTTTTCTCGGTCAGTGGATAGGTTACATGCATGATGCTGTTCAGAACCAGGCAAATTTAATTGTTGCTGTTATTGTTGCGAGACGCAGTGCAAGCTAGAAAAGTTGACCTTGATCAGTGTGAGCAAAAAAAAAAAATGCTGAAAAAGATTAGAATTGGAAAGGGGGAGCTTGGCTCTGCATTTGTTTAGCAATCTTTTTGTTTGATTTTATTTCTGTGGCATTAGGTCTGGGTTGCATGCCAGAGCTACTGCTCCACACTTAACACCCTTTAGATAAATAATTACACTCTTAAGCTGGGTCGAGTGCTGCCGCACTTGACCAGCATAATGGGAAGCAGAAGGTGACATAAAACGCTCTAAGGCAGATGTAGACCATACCAAGACCATCTGGACAATTCAAGAGTGAAGTTGTACTTGTGTGGATACTGCTCTGCTTGGTAGGAAAAAAGGGCTGCCGCGGCAGTAATTTGCATTGTGTGAGTGTGTGTGACAGTGTCCGCTAACTGAATTTGCGTTACGTTTCAGTTTTCTTTTACTTTTCAGTCCTCCTTGACTCGGATGACTCCTGACTGCACAAAAAAAAAAAAAAAAAAAACGGACTTCAATAGTCCGGTTTTGATGTTTTTTTTTCACCGGACATTTTCACTTAAAACCGGATAGTCTGGTCAAAAACCGGACAGCTGGCAACCCTAGATCTAAACAGTGACCGGTTTACCACCGCTGTAGTGTACCTGTTGCACATGTTGGTGATTACCACTGCTAGTATGTTTTCACCTCTCGTTAGTCTGCCTACCAACTGATACAGGCCATATGAGGTGATAAATCCCAGGAAGTGCTGGGGCCTGTAAGTGAATACTCTAGTAGGTTATCCAGTTAAGGGTAGGGTAGCTGACATTGACCAATAACAGGGTGTCTGGTAGGACTGTCATGTTTACCACTGTCTCCAGATAGTTGTAGTGGTGCTCCTGGGTCATACATGTTTAGTGGTCATTAGACTACACCTTATACTACAGGCATTTCACAGTACTGACCACAAATGGGGACAGTCACTTTTTGTATATATGTACAGTGCATTGTAATGTACTGTAATGTGTAAATCAACATATACAAGTCTACATATGTATAAGTGTTACAAATTAATACTAAAGATATATATATATATATATATATATATATATATATATATATACACACGTCACTGATGTGTGCACATAGATAGAAATATGTGTGTGTGTGTGTGTGTGTGTGTGTGTGTGTGTGTGTGTGTGTGTGTGTGTGTATATATATATATATATATATATACGTATATATATGGATTCACTTCAGAAGCTCGAATTTACAAAATCTCGAACTTCAAATAACCGAAACCAAAACATCGAGTTTTGTAAACTTCGAACTTCGAAATGAAACCAAAAAAAAAAAAAGACAAACTTCGCTGTTGCAGGGGGGCTTCGTCCTCTTGCACCCGCCATGTGGGGCTGTGCCCCACACACCCTACTTAAATATACCAACTCCAAGATTAGCTACAGTGGAATGGAAATCTCCCATCTTGCTGTAAAGGCGCAAAACGGAGATTTCTCATTTCCTGTCAACAAAACACAAAAATAAAACATTATGTACACACAGGCCAAGAATCCTTGCCTCTGTGTGCAATGTATTAAGGTAAGTAAATTTTTATTTTTCAACACTACACATATTCGATTTACTGAAATCTCGATCATATGGTCTGGACCATACGAAATTCGAGATTTCAGTAATTCGATTATGTGAAGTGTACCCATATATATATATATATATATATATATATATATATATATATATATATATATATATATATATATATATATATATATATATATGCATATTTCTATCTATACAGTAACATCTATAGCTATATATATATATATATATATCAATGAACATACTTTGTGACACAGAAGCAATCCAAATAGATCGAAGTGTACGCAAAACACATGCAGCTCTGGTATTATAACTATTAATATTAACCTAATTCCCCATAGAAGCAATGGTTTCTGTGTATGTGGAGACTGGTGTGGGGGAGGCCCACTGACTAATGGAATATGCATCAAGGAGGGCCTGTGTTGGATGTTCAATGCGTGAACTGGAGGGGTACGCATGGAGAATGGGGACAATGTAAAAAGGACACAAAAGAAGAACCTTTCTCATCTATAATACACCCTGTCAGGTCACATTGCAACATTGAATTCAACAAACATATGAACATTAACAGGTATCATACATATGTAAACCAACTGACTTACACATTTGTTTGCAGTAGTGAGGAACGGATGTAGTACACTGTATATACTAAACACCATAAAAGTTGTCCATATCTCAGATGTCTCAGTGGTAAAGTCAGTGACTGTGGTGTTCAAGGTCACGGTTTTAAGACCTGCAAGGGCTGTTACTTCATTTTCAAGTCCTGAATAAGGGATATTGGATGAAGGGTGATTAAAGCACATTTAAGTAGTCATTAGCAGGTTATTGCACCGGTAAGTGGCGTTTAAACATGACTACATGGATAAGCGCCACACGGGTTTAACCTTTGCTGAACATCGCGCAGATCATGGGCAAAGCCGCTCACAACCACTGAAATGTGTGTTAATCACCCTTGCACTAACAGTGCCTGCTCTGAGAGGTAAAACAACCACTGCTAGGATTAGAACACACAACCATGTACACAATCTTCACAGTAACCTACCACTAAGCTACCTGAGATGTACCAACAGCAGTTGTGTATTCAGACAGGTTAAAACACAAAAGAGAGGATTGTGTGGAAATAGAACAAACGTACCCAATGAAAGGTGCATGCTATATATATAGCTTTAAGCCTATAATCTAAATATATAGAAATCGACTCCGTCAACCAACCAGAGCCAGCCACGATTGGTCTCAATGGAGGGTTATATAGATCTTTGTGTACTTTAGGCAAACAATTGATGGTGGGAAGTAGTGGTGAATCTATCCGAAAATAATCATACAACTCTTTGGTTAAAACATCCAGTGTGACACATTCATCTAACATATTCTGAACACTTGTAATGCAAGTCTTCACATAATTTTGATCAATATGCTCATAAGCAGAAGAATTTAACATTTCTAACATGCTATCAACATAGGCAGACCTATCCATTACTACAATGCGGCCACCTTTGTCAGCTGGTCTGACTATAATCATATCATTATTCCTCAGTTGCATTAAAGCCTCTTTCTCAAATTGTGATAGATTATTGCTGTGTAAAGATGAAACATAATCCAAACCATGGTATAAATCATTCTCGATACCCTTAATGAAGATATCTAAACTAGGATGCAATTGTGGATTAAAAAGACTTTTACGTCTAAAACTATGTCCACTGCTTGAATTGTCACATCTAAACAAAAGCTTTAAATTAACATTTCTGGCAAACATCCTAATAGCAGTCAATAGGTCACTGATGTCCACTTTCGTACTCGGAATGAACGTCAGACCTTTTTCTAATACCATCAACTCATGTCCAGTAAGTGTATGTTTGGAAATATTCCAAACTAACGATTGTTGGCCCATTTCTTTCTGGGCATATTGTATGTGTCCACATAGTTGTCTCTCCTCTTGGGGTCCCTCTCTGTCCCATGATCGATGGACCTCTTTCTCCCTGTCCGTATAGGCAGGGGTATTTCCGGAAAATCCCGTTTATCAGTGGTATGCAATTTGTCCAACTGTATTTTACGTCGGACTACAGTGTCAGTACGATGTTGGTTATCTATAGAAATAGTAGCTGGTGCCTGGGCTGGTGTAAAATAAACAGATGTAACAGACTGTGGAGTATTTATCATATCAGAACCTTCATTTGAAGTGGATGAACCCTTCCCTTGTGGATTCAATAATATATGTTCTACCACAGAGCCATCAGCTGTGTTAGTTGTATTAAATTCACAGCTCTTAGTAGTAGAATCACCTACATTGTCATTGCCCCTAGTGTATGCTTTAGATGGTAAGCCATGTAGGCCATTATTATGTGATGCAAAGGTATCCCTGCCCTCCATGTTAGAGGCTCTCGGCCACATGAAAACATTGTTAGATTGAAAATCCTGTTTGTCTCTGCACAATTTCCTTCTCTTCTGATTAAGTAAAGTGTTACTAAAACGAGTGACGTTGTCTGTGAGCTCATGCACAAACAAACTAGAAAGATCTGTCCCAATAATATCAGCCAAACGTTGCTCTTGTTGGCTGATATTGGCCATCAACTCGTCCTCCACTGGTTTAAAGTAATCAATAATCAACTTCATATGTGCTTTACTGGCTTGTAAATTGATTACTTGCCATCTGGCAAGTAAATCAGGATAAGTAGTTCCGTAGGTTGGCATATTGAGAATACGGAGTCCACGGGGTACTACATTGAAAAATAAACTGGCCTCAAGATGCTGTCTCTGTAATAACAACCGTTTATATCTATACAAGTCATTCTCTATATCTTTTTTCAATTGTTTAACTAGGACGCTGTTGTCTACGTCCAAATCTGCAGTCAAAAGGGGCAAGTCTTCCGTCGATAAAAGTGGATTATTCATGT
>NC_056732.1:382930268-382941856 GCF_019279795.1 Protopterus annectens | reverse complement strand
CCCATGCACACACTGCCCTCCCCATAGCAGTATTATGACAAGACTGCTGAGGTCATCAATTGTGAAATGCACCTTAGGGAGAGTTGTTGCTCAGTAATTTCCATGGCGCATCCCATAACTGTATACTGCTGTAGTGATATACTAGTTAGGTAGTAGTTCTAACCCCAGACTTGCCAATTGTGTGTGTGAATGTGTGCGCGTCTGTCTGTCTCAGACTGTGTAGAGAGATATAGTTTATAGGCTACCTACAGTCCGTACAAATCATATAATCACCTTTGGCAATGCTGCTGATGTCACTCATCTAGAAATACACCTCCGGGAAAGTCGTAGACCAGTAGTCTCTGTGGTGTGTTCTGTAACTGCTTATTGCTGTAGTGTGATAGAGTAGTTACATCAGTGTTCTAATCCCAGACTTGCCAACTGTGTGTGTGTGTGTGTGTGTGTGTGTGTGTGTGTGTGTGTGTCCATCTGCCTAAGAACAGACCAATGCTTTTAGAGTACTCACACTCCATACAATTCATATACTCACCTTTGCCAATCCTGCTTATGTCACACACCTAGAAATACACCTCTAGGACTGCTGTAACCTGGTATTCTCCGTAGGGTGTGCTGTAACTGTGTATTGCTGTAGTGTGATAAACTAGTTAGGTAGGGGTTCTATTCCAAGAGAGACCAACTGTGTGTGTGTGTGTGTGTGTCTCTGTCTCTGTCTGCGTGAGACAAATACAATGCTTTGTAGAGTATGCACTCTCTGTACAAATCACATGACCACCTTTGTCTATCCTGCTGATGTCAACCACCTAGGAATACACCTCTAGGAGTGCTGTAACCCATTATTCACCCTAGCACGTGCCGTAAATGCGTATTGCTGCAGTGTGATGCACTAGGTAGGTAGGGGTTCGAATCCAGGACATGGCAGGTGTGTGTGTTTGACTGTCAGAGCCTGTGTGGAGGTGGCTGTGAGTGTCTGACCAATGGACATGTTGGGGAGCGGATTTTGTAGTTTTCCTATATGGTGTACGTCTTATGACACAATGCCCACCTCACGAGGAGCACAGATGTCAGTCAGCCACGGGACTGTGTTGGCAAGCCATACCCCTACATCTGGAAAAAGGCCTGGTGAACAAAGTATGCAACCCTACTAGTACTCTGTATATGTCCTGAACCCATGTGTCATACACAAACACACTTGCCTAGGATATCCCGCTATGTTCCTAGTACCATGCACATTGATGACAGGTAGTAGGTATGGTGTGATTGCAGTGGGCTGCAGAGGACATGGCACCCTGTACAGCAGTACAATAGGCACATAATTGCGGACAATGTGCCTTCCCTATGTTCCCCACTGGATGTCTGCAACATATGTGGTGCCATCAAATGTGATCCACAGAGGCCATACAATGCCGTTCACATGCGCCCTGTATGGACCAATGCCACTGACACCAGGGAATACCTGTATAATGCTATCAATACAGGTGCAGGGTCAACATGCTCACTATAAGCAGGTTTCGCCACACCAGGCCAGTACTGGCATATCAGAGCATAACAGTCTGTGTACACAATATGTGCCTGCCAAACCAGGTATACCTGTACATGTCACTGTACAGTATTGTGGGACATACACATCCCAGGCAATGTCCATGTCAAGGACTATCAAACACAGACGAGGCATGCATCGCAAAGCTATGGCCATACACAATGGTAATCAGGATGTCAGGGCAGTTCATGCATTACCCATCTGTGTGGGACATTGCAGACACTACACTCCTGTACCACACCATTGTCAGGTGGCGTGATGCCAAGGATTGCCCTTTAACCAGCCTTGTATAGCCATCTTGCACAGCCAACCACTACACACCCATGAAGCAATGCATACATGCATGTCAGTACTGGCACCTTGTGTCTGTGTGTGGGTTATGATGCTCTCAACCACAGTCATTCCCAGTATAACCCCCACTGGCATGCCAACAGATGTCAAACACGTTCACATGCCCTAGCCCATAGAACCTCCAGATATCCCCTGTGGTGCATGTAGTACCTGTGCATTACTGCAGTGTGGCAAACTAAGTAGTTAGGGAGTGTATTTGTGGCCCTGGCAAAGATTGTCAATGCATGTCTATTAGAGAGTGTGGTTGTGGTGACAATGGCATCCGTTCACGTGGACAGCCATGTGTGCTACACCTAATGTATGTCTACTATATCTCTGCTGCAGATGTCTCTCACCAACACACACATGTATGTTCTTACAACACAGCAACATGTCTGCTTTGTGGCACATGTAGTAACTGTATGCACTTGTAATAGTAATGACTAGTCAGTCAGGGGTTTGACCCCTGTACTGGTAGGTGTGTGACAGACGATGCTTAGGTTTTAGTCTCCAAGCCCTTCTCTGATGTACTTTGTCTGTCCCCCCCACACACTCACTGGTGGATGTGGAGGTGTACACCTGCTCAGCAGCAGCATGTGTATTGTAAGTGATGGACATGATCAGGTGATGGCCTCTGCACCTATTGCAGTCCTCCTCTAGCTGATTGCATGTGGAACAGCTGTGATGATATTCCCATAGCCATTCACATGATAAACACAGTACAATATCTAGGAACATCATGTTGGTGTTTGGCTATGACAGTCACTGTGAGCGGTATCTGGATGTGGTGTTTGGAAATGGCATCACAGATGGTATCTGGATGTTCCTCAAACATCATAAACAGTGGGAAATAGCCTAAAGACAGGAGGGTGATGTGCCAGACATGACTACAGCATGTAAGTGTAGCTATGTGTCATTGAGACTACTGCCTGTTTAACATGTTGTGTGTGGTAATGGCTATTCTGCATGTTTTAAAATAGACATGACAGTGCTCTGTTCATGAGGGACCCCCATCTGTAGGGCCATCTGTGAACTGGTCAGTGTGTGGAACCATTTGTTTCCTGTGTTACACACGGAACATACATCTGTGCACAGCAGGAGCATAGTGTGAGGATTGCAGCCAGTACATGGTGATAGGGATGTGTTACTGCCATCGCATCCCTGACTGAACATGTGTCACATGAAACTAGTGGTATGACAGACTCTGTCTGGGGTTCTCAGTAACAAGCCAATAATGGGCCACTGTTCATAGCTGCAGTTACACATCTTCTACACTTTGTACAGATGTCATGCAGTATATATGCATGTGTTGTGCTCCCTCTGCAAATGTATACCATCTGTTGTGGTGGGATGATGGTCATATCTATGCATACTGTTATAAGTAATCCTGAATGCTGTTGTCTATTACTAAGCCATATATGTGTTTAAACTGCAACACCATAGGCTGTAAGGGTTTGGAGGTCCCGGCAGAACCTCCTGTCCCACTTCAGCTGGCCATGCCACCAGGCACTAGCACATCTGGGGCCCAGCCTTGGACCTCAATCTCTGTTGGCTCTGCACCACCTTCTGGTGGTACCGCCACTGAGGATGGGGTTTGTCCCCCCTGGGAACAGGGCCAGACAGGAACATGTCCGCTGTCATGCGGTCCTGGACGTGGTGTGTTGGGGGCTCAATAAGGGATTCCGAGGCCAGATACGCCAGCTCAAGGGTGGAGTGTCACATTTACAGGGTGAGGCTGCCCCTCCTGGACAGCCCCCAGCACTGCCTCCTTTGCAGCTGTTTTGATGCAGTGGTGGCTGCTTATGGCTGGGGACCTCTGTCCCACTGTTCCTGTGGGCTTGTGAATGCCAAACACCCCTCCCCATCAGAGGTGTGGACGTGGTGTGTTGGGGGCTCAATAAGGGTTTCCGAGGCCAGATACGCCAGCTCAAGGGCGGAGTGTCACATTTACAGGGTGAGGCTGCCCCTCCTGGACAGCCCCCAGCACTGCCTCCTTTGCAGCTGTTTTGATGCAGTGGTGGCTGCTTATGACTGGGGACCTCTGTCCCACTGTTCCTGTGGGCTTGTGAATGCCAAACACCCCTCCCCGTCAGAGGTGTAGCCCCCCATATGTATCATATACCGACCCTGTATGCTGTCTTGTCTGTGATCCTACCCTACCTATCCTCCACGGGCATACCTACTCTCCTTCCCCCACATCCCACTCTCACCCTATGGAAACATAAGGCCAGTCGGTCCCTAGGACAACATTTGCCCCATACATAGCTGTCCATTTCACACACGTGTCCACTGGACACATGTAACCCTTTTAATATGCATCACAACATACTCCTGTTATCCTCACCCCTGTCCCTCAGGCACACGATCCTTGTATGCACATCACTCCTAAATGTTCCAGGTACAAGTGATGCGGATGACCCCATTGTACACACAACACTACCGGTCCATCTATGGTTACCCCATTTACTTTTATGATGATGATGATGATGTTGCACACAGCACCTTGCAAGAGTACTGTTCTCACATAATCATTGGACAGGAACTGTTATGTTAATGTACATTACATGCACAGACTGATGTATATGGCCAATGTACAACTGTTTGCGTGTATGAATGACACATCTGTCTGAGGGAGTCTTGATATTATATAGGACAACACCACTACATAATACAGGCATCGCTGGTGTTTCCCTTTTCATTCATTTGTAATGCTTTGTTGTCACATGGTATGTTCCTGATATATCTCTATATATGTATGTACCTATATGCTGGACATAAACACTCACGCATACATCTACATGATGGAATACATTCCTATACTGTTGAATGACTGCGCTGTATGATATGTTCGTGGTAAGGTCTGATGTCTGTATATCTGCCATGGCATATTGGTAAATCACATTAGCTGTGTGTGCAGGGACCTGGTTCCGAGCCTTGCAGAGGTCGTTTATTTTGTTGCAGGGCAGAACAAGGCCATTGGATATGGAGGGGTTAAGGCACATTAAAGCAGTTGTGAGCGGGTGTGCGTGGGTTTGAGCAGTGTTAAGCAATGCTAACCTCTGGTTACAGCTTCTTACACTCAGCCTCTACATTGCTTTACCAGTGTAATACTTGCATATTGGTGGCCAAACAGGCTTACACCCGCTTGCTCCTGCACTTGCAAATGCACTGACATTGGTGCTTGCATCTGACACTCACACCCATGGGTGGGAGCGAGGACCACAGTATTACCTTGTGATGCCTATTACATCAGATTACATGCCTACAGTATCGGGAATGGCTGCCCATTAGGCAACAGCATGCTGTTTGACTGTACGGAATCCGCGGTTTGTCCAGTGTTTTATTCATATTTGTGTGTTCCTCTTACAATCTGCATCCATCTGGCTGATACATGGGAACTGAGACTCTTCAGTACAGACAAGTAATTGGGTTTTGGTACCCACATCCGTCAGCCGAGTCATGCTACTGCATACCTATTATTCTATCATCTTTCTAAGGTAGTCAGTGGAATATGTGGTTTCTGTCTCTATCAGACCTCTCATATGATTGGGGAAAAATGAAGACTGAATCAGGGACACGGCATAACAACATCAGGGACACATTTAAATTATTGGTGCTATTAACCTGACACATTGACAGACTCAGAGCATATGAATTCATACACATTGTCTGAGGTACATGATGTTTATGACTCTTAATTGTTGTCATTATTCATTACGTGTAATCCACCACCTTTCCTCCTAATATCACTAGTTCTAGGAGGGTTTAGGTGGGACAGAGTTAGAATCGGAGTCGAAATCAGGGATGTCCCTGGTAATCGGGGACAGTTCAATGGTATGGTCCCTATATATTCCCCCAATGGTTTATGGCCTATCCAGTGGATGTGCTCTTAGGGGTTGGGAGGTATGGGCATCAGCTATGCCCATATCGGGATATTACTTACATCCCCGGGGCAGTCCTAATACGGCTCTGCCAGCCAACACCTGCACGTCTAGGCCCATAATCGCATACCCATAGTTTGCCCACCTGCCACTCCTCTGCAGCACTCATCCTTACTGTGGGTGCAGGTGGGGTATAAACACACCACTACACACTGCCCACTCTTCCCATGTCGGGACATATGTCGTACGTTGTGTCGACCCATGTGTTATCAGGCTTGCACAACCTACTGGTCCGTGTACATCTACAGCCTGGTTTGCATTAATTTTTGGTGTCCCACAAGGGACATCGATGTCTATGTTTCAAGATTAGACCTTGCAGGTCTCTCCCACTGGTAGTATCCTGCCGGTGGTCTGGGAAGCAGTGGTGTGTTTACCTTTATTGTGTGTCTGTATGTTTCACCGGCCTAGCTGGTGGGGTGGGGGGTGATGCTACATGTTACAAGTTTGTGTATTGGACCTCCCACCACCATATGCATGACCTGTGAACATATGTTACTCGTAACTGCTGTATCATATCCTAGCTATATACATGTGTATATTTACTGTCACATATATATATATCTATTTACATTAATATATACAGATATATATGTATACATACATGTATATTTATATCTTAATGTCTAATATATATATATATATATATATATATATATATATATATATATATATATATCTATATCTATAAATAAATAAATCTAATGACATATGGGTCTATGGTTGTCTGCATATGTATATGTTTATATGTGGGTATGTATCTGTATTCTTTCTCTGTACTACGGTGAGGTAGAGGCATATCTCTATGTCACTATGGGTAGATATACACACATACCTCTACATCTGGATATTCCGTTCCTTGCCATATAGACTACACTTTGGTTTAGTGGGTCTCGCAGTGGGTGTGGCTGCTCGTTGGGCGATGCCTTTGCCCAATGAACACATTTGCTTGCTAGGGCTGTCCATATATGCCCACATCAGCCAACACCTGCACACCTAGACCCATAAGTAGCTACCCATAGTTCCCCCACCCTCGCCTCCTCAACAGCACCCATCCTTACTCTGGATCCTGGTCTGTCCTGAACACACCACTACACGCTACCCACTCTCCACTTCATGGGACCCATTTCCTACAATTGTCTCGGTGCATGGGTTATCAAGGTTACCCACCCTTGTATTCCGAGTCTGTATTCACCGCGGACAAAATGGCCGGTCTATCACCTTCTTTTGGTTTGGGCAAAATTTGGGGTGTCCCACAAGGGACACTCCAGTCTGTGTTCCAAGATTAGAATCCACGGGTGCACTGTGTACCCCCCTGGTTGTATCCTGCCTGGTCTGGGGAGCAGTGGACTCTTTACATTGTTTGCATGTATGTTTCCCGTGTCCAGTTGGGGGGGGGGGTGGAAGGGCATGCTACGTGTTTCATGTTTCTTGCCTGGGCTCCTCACTTCCATTGGCATAGCCTGTGAACATATGTCATTCCTGTGTGCTGTTTCCTATCATAGCTGTATATCTCTGTATATCTACGCATACACACACACACACACACACACACACACACACACATATATATATATATATATATATATATATATGTAAAGAAATAAGAAAAATACTGCTGGTGTTTGTACCATGGAAAAAAGTTTCTTGTCACTAAGCACAACGTCTAAGACACAACAGAATCAGTCTCCACGTCTATTCAGACCCAGACAACAGTTCATAGCTTAAAAGCAGAAGCTAGATGATGAAACGCAACAAGCCATAAAAAGTCAGGTCTATTCAGACCAAAAAATACTACGATGAATTCCCAATTCCACAAGGTAAAATAGAACCATTCAGATGTAAAAAACACAGGTTTATTGGATCCTTGGTAAGCGCTTTCGCAATAGCTTTGTCAAACCAGTAAAATCATTCATTTACACATCCAATATATATCATTTGTACAACTTAATTAACCAATTAAATAATCAATTAAATAGTAATTGTTCAATTTTAAAAAGAACTTACTATCAAGTCCTATATCATCCATTTAAAACAATACTGTTAAAAACATCAGATTTAATCACAAATCATTGTAAATATTACATATGTAAAGAATTGAACATAACGTGTTAAAACCTCAACTAATGCATTAGATATTAGAGATGTGTCTGGATAAATATTATAAAAGACATATATCAAATCCTGTGTCTTCTGTTTTTAAGTATGGGTTTCAGAGGGACTCTATCATTCAGTCCCGGTGAAATATGAGCTTTGGTTCTGATAATCCACTGAGTTTCTATAGACTCAGTTTTATTCTTGATATCGCCCCCTCTGATGGATGGCTCTAGAACTTGTAGAACAGAAAAAGTAAAAGTGTGTTTGTTATCCGTTCCCAAAATATGTTTTGATAGGGCATTTACTTCAGATTTGATGCGTATTTGGTATAAGTGTTCTCGAATGCGCTGTTTTAACATACGGTTGGTTTTACCAATGTAAAACGCTGTGCATAGGGAACACCTAGCTAAATATATTAGATGTTTGGTCTCACAATTTGCATTAACCTTAATAAAAATAAAATCTCCTGATGTTGGCAGTATAAACATAGGTATATTTGATATATAGGAACAATAGTTACACTTATTACACGGTACAGAGCCCATAAACTCTTTTGAAGTACTATAATGTCTAATATCAGAGCAACACAACATATTATATAAATTACTTTTGTTTTTATAGGCAAAATTAGGAAGTTCTCCAATATGTTTAGATACTTCGTCATCCAGTCTCAAAATTTCCCAATATTTAATGATTGATTCTTTTATAGAGTATATATCCTGTGTGTAGTGTACTATAAACCTGACAATGTCCTTTTTACTGTGCAGGATATCACTAGTATTCATTTTATATTCCATCGCACCAGCCTCAGAAAAAATAGGTGTAGCTCTATTCTGTCTCAAGTTTCTGACTTCATTGAATATATCATTTATTTCTTTGGTTTTATAGTTTTTTTCACCAAATTTTATTTCCATATCCCTCAATTCTTCTTCAAATAATTCATTATTTGGTGTAAGCCTAGATAGCCGCATACCCTGACCTTTCATAACATTTTTAAAAATGTGTGGTGGGTGCATGCTGTCTCTATTTAATAAGTTATTCTTATAACAGGTCTTCCTATGAACACCAGTGTTAAACCCACCATTAGGGAGACGCCAAATACTTATATCTAAAAAAGATATGTTTTTATCAGAAAAGGTCATGGTGAATTTTAAAAAAGAAGTCAATTCATTCACTTCTTTCTCAAAAATAAACAACTCTTCTTCATTGCCCTGCCAAAGAAAGAAAAGATCATCTACAAAATGCTTGTAGAAGATGACATGTCTTTTATAACTTTCCAAGCAGAATAACTTTTGTTCCTCCCAACTAGCCATTACCAGATTGGCGTAGCTATTGGCACAAAAATGAATACTAGTGATATCCTGCACAGTAAAAAGGACATTGTCAGGTTTATAGTACACTACACACAGGATATATACTCTATAAAAGAATCAATCATTAAATATTGGGAAATTTTGAGACTGGATCCCGAAGTATCTAAACATATTGGAGAACTTCCTAATTTTGCCTATAAAAACAAAAGTAATTTATATAATATGTTGTGTTGCTCTGATATTAGACATTGTAGTACTTCAAAAGAGTTTATGGGCTCTGTACCGTGTAATAAGTGTAACTATTGTTCCTATATATCAAATATACCTATGTTTATACATCCAACATCAGGAGATTTTATTTTTATTAAGGTTAATGCAAATTGTGAGACCAAACATCTAATATATTTAGCTAGGTGTTCCCTATGCTGGGTTTTACATTGGTAAAACCAACCGTATGTTAAAACAGCGCATTCGAGAACACTTATACCAAATCGCATCAAATCTGAAGTAAATGCCTATCAAAACATATTTTGGGAACGGATAACAAACACACTTTTACTTTTTCTGTTCTACAAGTTCTAGAGCCATCCATCAGAGGGGGCGATATCAAGAATAAAACTGAGTCTATAGAAACTCAGTGGATTATCAGAACCAAAGCTCATATTTCACCGGGACTGAATGATAGAGTCCCTCTGAAACCCATACTTAAAAACAGAAGACACAGGATTTGATATATGTCTTTTATAATATTTATCCAGACACATCTCTAATATCTAATGTATTACTTGAGGTTTTAACACATGTTATGTTCAATTCTTTACATATGTAATATTTACAATGATTTGTGATTAAATCTGATGTTTTTAACAGTATTGTTTTAAATGGATGATATAGGACTTGATAGTAAGTTCTTTTTAAAATTGAACAATTACTATTTAATTGATTATTTAATTGGTTAATTAAGTTGTACAAATGATATATATTGGATGTGTAAATGAATGATTTTACTGGTTTGACAAAGCTATTGCGAAAGCGCTTACCAAGGATCCAATAAACCTGTGTTTTTTACATCTGAATGGTTCTATTTTACCTTGTGGAATTGGGAATTCATCGTAGTATTTTTTGGTCTGAATAGACCTGACTTTTTATGGCTTGTTGCGTTTCATCATCTAGCTCCTGCTTCTATGAACTGTTGTCTGGGTCTGAATAGACGTGGAGACTGATTCTGTTGCGTCTTAGACGTTGTGCTTAGTGACAAGAAACTTTTTCCACGGTACAAACACCAGCAGTATTTTTCGTTATTTCTTTACATTTAATCTGGCTGCTTTGCTGGTGTTCTTTAGCATATTGGTTGCAGCGAATTTATTGTTTCACATATATATATATATATATATATAATATGTGTGTGTATTTATGTATGTATGTATGTATGTACATATATATTTATATATATATATGTATATATATGTATATATGTGTGTATCTCTCTCTCTCTCTCTCTCTCTCTATATATATATATATATATATATATATATATCTACATATATATATATATATATATATATATATATATATATATATATATATATATATATATATATATAGATATACATATATATATATATATACATATATGTATATATATATATGTATGTCTGCAACTAATATATATATATATATATATATATATATATATATGTCTATACATATATATATATATATATATATATATATATATCTATATGTATGTGTGTGTCTGTAAACCAATACATACCCCACGCAAATACACTTACACATGCATAATGGTGTTTATATATGCTTCACCTGCATACTAGTGCCTTATTCATTATGACACTGACACTTCACTCCAGTTATCTTGTAATCGATATTTAGCATGTTATACAGCAGACAGATAGTGCAATATGTTCATGTACGGATTACCGATGGTAATTGGAATGTGATACAGTGTTATTCGGTACGAGAATGCCTGTTCATTAGGGAGTTGCTCTAACGAATACACTATTGCTGTGCTGCTTCATATGCATATATACCCATATACCCATGGCTCCTGGTTCCCCAAACACACACCCCAATGACTCCCTAACACTGCTGTCATCCATTCTCTTGTTGGATTCACAGTGTATCGACACCACTACACATTGGCCACTCCGTACTCCTATAGAGTCATCCCATTGGTTTACTCACTCCACATATCCTCAGTACTCCCATACGTTTAGTCCACAAACATTAGTGATGTGAGCGACCAAAGGAATACTATTCACAATTATTGGATTGCCCCACATGGAACACGCATGTGTTTATGGCAATATTAGACTCTATACTTCATTACATCCTTACTGCCGTTAACATGAC
>NC_056732.1:382705268-382925268 GCF_019279795.1 Protopterus annectens | reverse complement strand
AAACTGAATGCCAAGCAATGCATCATTATCCTCTTTGGGGAAAATGGCATCTCCACTAATTATGACATTAATAACAATGTACCAAGCATGCAGTCAGTCATGAGGGACTTGGGCACCCAGGTTGATAGCAACCTGACGTTTGACCACCACGTTGCCTTTGTTGTATGGAAGGCTTTCTACAGGGCCCACCTCATAAATAAGGGTATTTCATCCAGGAACAAGGTCATAACATCCCTTTACTCCTCCCTTATCAGACCCATTAACAGTTACAATGCCCCCTTCAGCATGTACCTTGCCAAGCACATGCAGCAGCTGGAGAGACCACAGATGTTCCTGACCAGGAAAATCCAGGGTCTCAAACACCTATCCTATAGAGATAGGCTAAAAGTCCTGTTCCTCTACTTAGTCTCATACAGACTGCTCAGAGGTAACCAGTGTCTGGCATGCAATGCCATCTCAGACCCAGCCTTTATGGTGTTGCTGCATATCCTTAAGTCAAATTTCACTTGTGCAACCCGCATACAAGGCCTCAACCTGGTCTGAGACATTAATAGAACTTAATAAATTCAAAAACAGGTTCGAAAAACCATCAACCCAGTCCGAGAAGGGTCAAATAACACTATTTATTCCACTGTTTCAAGCGCTTTTTGTCAGCCTGATAGCAAACTTCTTCAGAAACAGTTACAGCAATAAAAAACCTTCCTTATAACTAAGACACCAATAGCAATCCGCGTTCACCAATTGCATCACTTTGTTCTATTTAAGCAAACACACTTTAAAATTAAAGTGACAACTGCCGATGACCAGTAATAAAACAACATTAAAGTATATAAACACATTAAAGTATATGAACATGTCTACGACAGTAACCACAATACACAAAAGTAAAAACATTAAAAGTTGTTTTGTATACTTCAACCATTGGCAGAAATAGTATACTTTTTTAACAAAATGTAACTCATCTCTGCAAGCTCTTTAGTTTGAGAATGCTTCTAATTGAGGATGAGTCATTCAACCCAGGAAAATTGTAGGTATTCAGCCTCACTTGCCAGGTTAATTCAAGTTCTTCAAGTTTGAGTGGCCACCCCTACTGTCATACTTGGCTTGATCAATGATAACAAATTTAAACGTATGTTCTTTATTAGAAATAATGTGCTTAGCTAGCGTATTCTCCACTTTACATTTATTCATAGCATATTGGTGTTCATAAATTCTGTTACGGAGCCTCCGCTCCATCTTTCCTATATAGAAAGCAGGACAGAGTGTACACCTAGCCAGGTAAACTGCAAAAGACGAATAACAGTTGAATCTGCCTTTCAGTTTGTAAGTTGTAGCATTAACCTTAAACGAATTAGTGACCTCTACAAATTTACAATAGTTGCAATTTTTACATTTATTCATCCCAGTATTCCGTACTACTGGGGTGTATTGCTGTTCTAAGAGGGTTTTAAGGTTCTTCTCGCTTCTAAATGTCACTCTAGGGGTCTCACCTACTTTAACGTAAATGTTAGGGTACATCTTAAACAGGTTCCAATTTTTCTGTAAGATGTCCAAACATGAGTAACTATGTGAACTGAATGTAGTGATGAAGGACAATGTGGCATTCTTGTCCTTACTAACCAATGCTGTACTAGTGGAGGCTGAATATTCATCCACTACATTGTGCGTACTAGACAGTAGGGGTTTGGCACTAAGTAAAGGAATGTATACCCTATCCACTCTCTTAGATGTAACCTCTTGGATAAGGGCATCCAAGAGGGGCTCTGGGTATCCACGGTGCAAAAACATGCTTTTTAAAACAGCACATTCATCAGAAAAATCTTCGTCCAAACTGGTCATTCTGGAGGCCCTCACTAACTGGCCCTTAATGACTGACCTCTTTTGGTGAAAGGGATGACTACTGGTGAAATGGAGGAACGTATTGGAGTATGTGTTTTTTCTGAATATCCTTGCTACATAACTATTAATAGTGTAATTTTTCACTAGGCAAATATCTAGGTACGCTATAGTATCAGTGTTAAATGTAGAAGTGAATTGTAGGAAATGCGTAGTGCTGTTGAAATATTCCAGCACATACTCACTATCCCGCTCATCTCCATTGATGAGGATGAAGATGTCGTCCAGGTATCTCATATAGAAAACAAAGGAATCACAACATGTAGTGTTGTTAAACACGTATTCCGATTCCCAGTAAGCCATGACCAGATTTGTGATGCTAGCTCCGCATGGTGACCCCATTGCTACCCCAACTTTTTGCAGAAAAAACTGGTCTTGGAATATAAAATAATTGTTAGAGAGTACCAGATCAATAAGTTTCATGACAAAATTAATTTCCGCGGCTGTAGCATTGTGTTTCTTTAACATAAGTGCTACCCATTCTATAGCTACCTCGTGGGGGATACAAGTGTAGAGGGCTCTTGCGTCAATAGTGAGAAAATTAAAGTTCACGTTGAAATCTAAGGCCACGATCTTTTTCAAGAATGACCATGAATCTTTACAAATTTGGGTCTCATGGCATAAGAACTTTTGTAAAATGGCATCTACCACTTTAGCCCACGAGTATGTTGGTGAACCTCTGCTATCCACTAGTGGTCTCAAAGGAGGGTTCTCAATATACTTATGGATCTTGGGGATGCCAAATATACACGGATATCTAGGGTACAAAGTTGTCAAGTAATTATAGATCTTCTGGTCGATTCTACCTTCAATAAATAAGTCCTCTATACAGTTCTTGATTAAACTATAAGCCTTATTTACCTCTGAACATGAACTAGTAGTATATGCATCGGTATTCAGCAATGCATTCATACATTGCTGATTAGTCTAAATTATTAAATACAACCAGCCCTCCACCTTTGCTGAGTTTACAAAAACGCAGTCCTTGTGACTTGATGAATTGTAAATATTCGCGTTCATCCCTATTAGTGTTATTAGCAGCTCTATGTTTAAACCCAACCTTTATGGCATGCC
The DNA here is from genome assembly GCF_019279795.1 of Protopterus annectens. NCBI lineage: Eukaryota > Metazoa > Chordata > Ceratodontiformes > Protopteridae > Protopterus > Protopterus annectens. Next base: position 382,922,298 of record NC_056732.1, on the reverse strand, counting down.
TAATATCCAATTCACAAAGCTTCTCAAACAAATCCAATACAGGGTGCAATGGGGGATTATACATACTAGGAATGTAGAAATTGTCAGGGTTACCAGTATTCAATACGTCACCCATAATTAAGTTAAAATTCAACTTCCTAGTTTATGTTTTAATGTCCACAATAGTGTCTACTATGTTCAATGCTTGAGAAGGAACAATGGTCAAACCTTTAGACAGAAAGTCAACAATGTCTGTGCTAAACTCTGTAGGAGTGAAATTATAGAGCTTAAAGTCACCTGATTTATTCAAGATAATCTCCGGATGTTGTTGACCAATTTGGTTGACAATAATTGTATGGCAGTCATAATAAGAAGCCTGATTGTCATGCAATACAGTTTCCTGATGACAGCCAGCAGCAACATCATTTGAAAGAGGTAGAAAAGATGGTAAGTCAGACTGGTCATGGGCAATTAGGTCTTGTTTTTGTTGAATTTCTGCTTGCCCTTGTATTGGGTCTGTTGATAGTTCCTCTGTTTGGACCTGGCCCATGAATAGGGGCCCTGCCGAAAATTCTCCTGCTGGTGAGAGTTATTTTGGCCAGGATGGCCACTCTGAAGTCTCTCACTCCAAGGGACCCCCCTGGATTCAACTGGGTCACAGTTTCTGACAATATTATTGAAAAATTAAAATCATTTGATGTATGTCTTGTAAAACTGAGGAAGTTACAACTGGAGATCTCATACTTTCTTGAATGCCTTACTCGGAAAGTAGTCCCGAAAGGTCTAAGGCATTCTTCCTACCCTACGGGGTTGGAGGCTGGTTCTGTTTTCCATACTGAATTGGTCAGGTTATTTGACCACCAGGGTCTTGAGCTGCTTGAAATTATGGTGAAACACTACAGTTTATGGGTAGAGGAGCTATCCCTGTTTGTGACTGAACTAGATAAAAGTATGCAATCAGATTTGGAGTTTGTGAGATACAAGTATGAGTATGGTCTGGTCTTCACCAGTATCGACCAGTACATGCTTAAATTAAAGTCTAACAAGCTTAAAAAACTGGAAAGGGACTGTAAAGCGTACCATTTAGGTACTGCATACCTGGATCCTTCACCAGCTCAAGTCTGGAGAAAAGGTAACATTCTTCCAGGCCAATCTCATAATTCTGGCGTTAATTATAATGCCATTGCTAATGAGAATGATAATAATGAGAATGAGGTTGTTAACTGTAGTGACAATAGGATCAGTCCTAATCTGCATGCTAATCACAGCTCCACTAGTAACTCGAGCGACCCAGTTGAATCCAGGGGGGTCCTTTGGAGTGAGAGACTTCGGAGTGGCCATCCTGGCCAAAATAACTCTCACCAGCAGGAGAATTTTTGGCAGGGCCCCTATACAGGGGCCAGTTCCAAACAGAGGAACTATCAACAGACCCAATACAAGGGCAAGCAGAAATTCAACAAAAACAAGACCTAATTGCCCGTGACCATTTACCATCTTTTCTACCTCTTTCAAATGATGTTGCTGCTGGCTGTCATCAGAAAACTGTATCGCATGACAATCAGGCTTCTTATTATGACTGCCATACAATTATTGTCAATCAAATTGGTCAACAACATCCAGAGATTATCTTGAATAAATCAGGTGACTTTAAGCTCTATAATTTCACTTCTACAGAGTTTAGCACGGACATTGTTGACTTTCTGTCTAAAGGTTTGGCCTTCGTTCCTTCTCAAGCATTGAACATAGTAGATACTATTGTGGATATTAAAACATACACTAGGAAGTTGAATTTTAACTTAATTATGGGTGACGTATTGAATACTGGTAACCCTGACAATTTCTACATTCCTAGTACGTATAATCCCCCATTGCACCCTGTATTGGATTTGTTTGAGAAGCTTTGTGAATTGGATATTAGGCATGCCATAGTTTCTTTCCCATTTTGTAGTCCAGTTCTTCCCATTACCATTTTTCATTCCCTCAGTCTCTGTGTGTGTCTCTTTCTCTCTTTCTGTCCTTTGTGTCTGTCCTTTTGTATCAGAGCATTTTCTGTTGTTGTTTTGTCTGCCTCCACTGCCATCTCTATACTTTCTTTCCTACTCACACAGACCTTTACCTTATTTTCTTATGTCTCTTCCCTTCTTATAAAAAAAATTGGTTTGTCCCACAAAGTAAAATATACTTTTGCTTACCCACCCTTATTCCGCTATTCCCTTCCCCTTAACCTTCTGTGTGTTCCTCTTCTTGCTCATGCCACTTTTTGATACTGATGCTAATGAATTGGTAGAGAATTTGAGGAAAATCCCATATTACTTTCAGCAGTTCTCACAGTGGCACGACCATTTGCATGTGAGTATGCATTATGCAGCTATACTATATGCACGCTACTGAATTCCTTGAGTCATGTGATTGGTATTGCACAGTGTTCCTCTTTGCATGATCTGGGTGGTTTTCATCAGCATGTTCCTTAGTTAATCTCTAATGAATTATTTAATAATTAGCTTCAGGTCATTTCATGTTACTTTGATCATTCTAATTGGACATTACACAGCTATACAATCCATGTTTCTGAATTCCAGAGATTATCTTTAAGAGCTTCATTTGTAATGTGTGATCATTACCTTACATTTCCTTTACACACTTTACTTCTTGTTAATAAACTTGTAGTGCATGGAGCACCCTTATTACTTTCAAAAAAGGCTAAATTATGTCCTGGTTCAGCGCTGCTATAATGTGAAACACAACATTTACAACACTTAGAGGAGTGCTTAACAATTGTTAAACACCTCCTAGGCACTGGTACAGCATATCTGCACTAAAAGCAGACAATGCTAACCAGTAAACATCAGCAGGGTGTGAAATGTTTTTGTTTCATCTTCTTTTTCTACTAGCTGATTGCTGAAGTACACAAATTATTTTTAATTAAATTGCTTCCCTTACACAGGTAATACATAAGACTTCAACCACTCTCCCACTATTTTACCAGCTTTTAAACCCAGAACAACGCATGTTTTTTTTTTTTTAATCTTATTTTCGATTAAGTTGTAGCACATGGAGAAGGTAAATCTCTATGCATTACAAAGAATTATGAGGGGTTAGTGGATCACAACCTTATATTAATGTATTCTCGACATAGATGCCAAGATTCGTCATTTGAGCTGCACTCTCGATGTGAATTTCTGGCATTCATGTCTGAAACACATAATAAAGTGGTTGTGATTGGTGACCCACTCATAATTCTCTATAATATTTATGTGAATCAAATATGTGTGAATTGTTTCCTTTTGTAACTAAGTTCACACATGAATTTCAATTGCTTATATGCACTTTAGTACTAGTATTATTCGCTCTTACTCACTGATTCCTTTTGTTTACTCTTCCTAACTTCCCACATTTAACACAAAAATTTTACTTTGTTTTATATAATCATCCTGCCTTAGAGTTAAATTGTATCAGTTCACGTCGGGGTCAGTGACGTGAGGTGTACCTCCCTTTAAAGAGACATGATGAAGTTCTCAAAATATGTCCAAGGCAGGTATGAGCTTTGCATTGATCAGCGTTCTGCCTTCTCCAAGGATGATGCTGAAATATGAGCAAAAAATAATTAACTTCAATAATTGTCTTAGATTTTGGTGTCATTCAAAAGGGGTCCAACATTTGTCAACCTGGAAGATATGACTGACAGACCACACAGCTTCATCAGGAATGGCCTACATCTGCCCCCTCTAGGGTTTTGATTATTGGCAAAGACATTGCCCACCCCCATAGTGCCTTTTTTAGGCTATGTCAGTCTGCTAAACTAACCAACACAATGAAAAAAGCAAAGGTAAATAAGTAGGTGTTAATGATCAATGCTAGGACCTTGAATGAGAAACTCCATTCCCTGCAAGCCCTTTTCACTCTGGAAGACATTGATGTCTGTGTAGTGACTGAGACATGATTTAAAATAGTGGCGAGCACTTTGGCTGTGCAAGGCTATAACACTTTCCACGTGTTTCGACTAGCTGCTGTGCAGGTGGGGAAAAACATGGATGGGTATCAATCTACATCTGAAAGAGACTCATCAAGGCTGGTAAAGCAGTATGATGCACAAGAACTTCTTCATGTCCAAATAACCATCAGAAAGTTCCTGTACCATATATTAGCAAGCTATATAATTCTCTCTATGACAAAGGAAAGCCACAATGGCTATCTACAGAACCTAGAGTCACTCAGTATTAAACCGAATACAATTTTCCTAGGTGATCTAAACTCTCCAACTAGACTGGGAAACTTAAACCACCACTAGCGCACAAGCGAAGAGATCCCTGGACATTTATCAATACAAACACTTAGTCAGAATACCCACTAGGCAGAATAACATCTTGGATCTTGTCTTTACTAACATGTAAGCCTCTTGCACCATCCCTTGCGTATCTTGATCTCTTGTTAGGACTGACCATAAAGCAGTCTCCTTCAAAATAAAACTAAAACCAGAGATCCCTTCCACCCAAGGTTTCTTAAGGAATTTCATTAAGACAAACTACCTACTCCTAAGTGATACTTTGGCAAGCTTCAAATCCCCTCCAAACTCAGTTAACTCCACTGAAAAGCAGAAATGTACACAGCCACACTATACCAGCATGTAAACAGCTGCATATATGCAACTGTACCCTTTAGGAACAAGTGCAGGGCAACCCCCAGAAACAAACCCACATGGTGGAACCAAAATATCAACATGCTTTATAATAAAAGGGAAATTTTTTTAAACACCTTTGTTGAATTATCATTTGTGACAGGGGCACATTTACATTTATACAAAATTAATCAAATTGTATTAAATTAACATTATTCACATATATTGCTATATATATCATATGACCTAAACAACATTTCATAAATTATTAAATTCATGCCCCTTTTTGTTAAAACAAGAAACATCTTTATTAAACCATCACTTACGACATAAGCAATCATACATTTATATAAATGAAAATGAACCACACCAACACAATCCTATTTGCAAGCATTTTACATCACAAACCATACTGACACCCCCCCCCCATTGCAAACATTATACATCACTTAAAATCTGCCCAGTCATTTTCAGTCAAACATTACATATCTCATTTAAATCCTGACTTCTCTTAAACCTCATTCCTCCCCTGTATGTATTGTTCCCACAATTCCTATTTTTTCCTCTGTAGTTTGCTCCTACTGTTTTGTAAAGATCTCAATTCAAGTTGTTTTATATCTGTTAGTATATTCACTACTTCTATTATAGTTGGTTTAGATTTTAATTTACATTTTCTAGTAATTGCTTTTCTGGCAGCTATCATAATTAGACACAGCAAGGCCTTATGTCTAGGCAATTCAGATTCTGTAGCATAGCTCAGAAAAATCATCTCCCTCATCACACCAATCTGCCCACCCAGCATCTCTGACAGTACATCCTGCAGGGAATCCTTAAAGTCCCCTAACCTACTGTAATCCCAGAATATATGTTCCCAAGTATCAATTTCTTCCCTATCATACCTCCAGCATTTGCTGTCTACATGAGAAAAATTCTCTGGAGTCTAATTGGGGTATAAAAATATCTATCTAAGCATTTCCAAGCAAAAATCTTAAATCTTCTAGATTTTGTTGCATATTTGGGAGACATACATCTATCCTTCCATTGTTTCTTTGTGAATTGCTTATTCATTCTCTCTTCCCAGTCCTTTCTAACCTCCTCTGGTTGATTCTTATAGTTATCATGCAATATTTTATATGCTCTACTAATTACTCCTTTTTAATGGCATCTTCTGTTGCAGATTCTACTAAAAACTCTACCAGTGCTGGTCTTTTGTTTAGGACCCCCCTAGTTCTTTCTTTTTGCCTGTACTCTGATATCAGTTCTCAATAGGGAAGGCAATCTCTATCCTGCAGTCCAAATAAAGAATTTGACCAAAAGTAAGAAGAGTAATTCCCAGAATGTTAGAGCCCTTGTCATCAAAATAAACAACTCAGGAGCTTAATAATTCCACTAAAACCAAGTTTGAGGCTAAAATAGCTACCCAAGCCAAAGGCAATCACAAAGCATTTCTTAGTTATGTTCATAATCTCAAAAGCACAATGCCGATTGTGAATGATGTTACCTACACTGAGTCTGAAGCGAATGCATATATTCTATATCGAACCTACTGGCTGATAAATTTAGCTCTAACATTACCCCTCTCTCCCCCCTCCATTTGTCCCTCAGGATATACCTAAAACTGGCTCACCTCCAGCTATCACACAAGACCAAGTCCTAAAAGTGCTGTCAAAACTAAACATACTGCATTGATGGGCCTGACAATATCTCTGGATACATCTTAATAGTATGAAATATGATTTAACCACACCCCTAATGACACTGTTCAAGCTCAGCCTCCATACAGGTTTTGTACCAAGGGAATGGAGAACAGCTACAGTCATTCCCCTACATAAGGGAGGACCTTCCACAGACCCAGGCAATTACAGTCCCATAAGTCTGACCTGTCTCATATGCAAATCCATGGAAAGACTTATTATGGAATTAATCAATCAGGCAATAGGAAACCTTCATTCACTGGACTTATCTCAGTTTGGATTGTTCAAGGGCTGGTCATCATACCTCCCAACTGTCCCGAATTGCTCGTTTTTTTACCGAGTTTTGGGGTCCAAATAATGGGGTGCCACAATTCTCGAGTGGCACCCCTTCATTTCCGATTTTTTTTTTCCTTTCCTCACTTTGTTTTTTTTTTTTATTTTTCACTCTCTGTGAGCTGACGTCATCGCGTGCTATGACATCAGCTCCGTCAGGGCTACCAGCCTATCGGAATAGAGCTCGCGCAGTGCGCACATGTATTTCCAGCTCTGTTTTAAATGTTTTGCGAGCAGGAACAGATATTTTGAAGGCTCGCCTGCCCTGGCTGTTTGTGGAATCTATTAGAAGGCTCGCCTGGCTGTTTGTGGATGTATTATTGCTCACCAGAGCGGGAAAGGATTTATTTAAAAGGCTCTGGCTGGATGCATTATCGCTCACTGTTTCTGGAGTTAGGATTTATTTAGAAGGCTCGCCTGACTGGATTATCACTCGCTGGCTGTTGTTCAGTCCTGGCTGGATTTATTTAGAAGAAGTAAGGAATGTGAAATGGTAGTGTGTGTGTTTGTGTACGTGTATGTGTGGGCGCATTAGAAACTGTAGCACATGTGTGAACCTGTGTGTGTGTTTGTGTGCGTGTATATGTGTGTGCATTAGAAACTGTAACAAAGATCAAGTATAGCTATTTACAGCAGTTTCTGAAAGAAGTATCATTTTAAAGTATACTACTTAAGGGTTCTTTTCTTTTTGGTTCCCATTGTCCCCAAATCTATGTTGAACGACATTGTGGGGGCTCTTTGGGAGGCCCACTATTTTTTTTTTTTTGTCCTCAAATCCTTTCGGATGGCTGTCATCTGAGGGATTGCCTAGGGCAGCAACTGACACAGTTACCGATCTAATAGAAATGGTTGCTGCCTTCCTTGATCTTCTATGGAAGAGGTCAAAGTGGGTTCCAGTCTGAGCAGTTTGTGCTATAAAAGTTTCAGGGATCAACCTCTTCTTTTTTTTCTTTTGTCAACCTTTGAAGGACTACAGTGCTTTGTCAGTGTATAGAAAATATGACTGCTCCACTGGCACTTCATGGAGACCCTTGAGGAATTTCTAAAAAAAGTCAGTAGGTAATTTTGGTAACAGATTCCACAGAATTAAGTGCTATTCTCAGTTGCACAGACCCAGGAGTCCTGACAAGTAGAGAGCTTATGTCTACACCTTGCGTAGTGCATAGTAGACATTCCCGTCTAGATTGTAAAATTATTTATCAGACCAATTAAGTAGTTTAAGAATGTTAAGAGGAACATTGAAACATTTTGTCTGCCTCGAAAAGACAGCAGCTGCTTGTTTTAACATGTAACTAATGCATTCCACTGTGACCAGGTGCTAAAATACTTTTTAATGCTCAAATAGCAGTTCATTTTCTTTCTTGTCATGACAGATATCTTCATTCATTTCACAGATTTGCACAGAACACATACTACATGTCTCATTAATTTATTTATGGGCTTAATTTAGGTTCTGTCTTAACAAACACTATTTGAGAAACCAATATAGTTATATATCAATATCTATTTAGCTGTCTGTCTATCTAAATAGCTGTACATGTTTGTGAGTGTGTATGAATGTATTTTATTTTTGATTTTATTTGCAAATGAAATAATTTTGCTATGATTTTGTCATGTTGGACTTTGTTTAGCTCATATTTAACCACCCAGGATCACATTTATAGGGCTCCTTTTATATTAAATTCTATATTTTTGCTGTTATGTTAATATTTATACTCTATCAGAATTATTATACTGCTTTACATTTGTTATAGATAAATGTGAGCACTTACTAAAATGAGCATTCCTATGAGTCATCATACAAGTATGTGATAAGCCAAATGTTTTTCCTTTCCATTTGCAGCTTGATTATACACTTAGTTGTAATATTAACAGTCTGTTTTGTGGCAGTCATTGACATTTGAAATGGCTGTATTATTTATCCGTTAATAATTAGTTTCTGAGTAACCACTCAGACCAACAGACACATACACACAAGAATTTGAAATACAAGCTATGCATTTATGAATGATCGTAATTTAAACACTGAAACGCAGTAAAGAGAGAAGTTTTAATGCCAAGTCTATTTTCATTGTGAGATAGTGTTGCTTAGTTTAGCAGATGTCTATTGGTTGTGCATTGGGCTATAAAATGTAAAAATAAAATCCAAATAATCATTGTATTAGTAAAGCAGTATGCACATTAGTGTTTTAGTATGCACATTAGTGTTTATGGTAAATGGGGCGAAATATACAGGTAATGGGACATTGGAATGGCTGCAGGGGGACTCTGGTGCCATATTTTCCTTGTCTGTTCAGTTTGCATTTGAAAGTTGGTATCCCATAATTCCATTGGAGTGGGTGGGGTTACATAATTGTGTATGCAAATTTTATGTTAATCAGCATACATATTTGTACATATTTTCATGGGCCTTGTCCAGATTTTTGATGATTCCAGGTTGAGAGGTATGCTGGTCATGCTTACTCAGCCTGGTGGATTTTTTTTGAAAAGGTCATCAAAACAATGGATAAAGATAAAATGGTACACACAGCATACTTTGACTTAACCAAAGCTTTAGACACAATTCCCCACTCACACACAGTAGAAAAACTAAACAAACTGGGAATAAACCCCCATGTCACCACCTGAATTGCCAACTGGCTCACAGATAGGATGCAGATAATCAAAATAGGGACAGTTACTGCCACAAAAGACCACACAACAGTGGAGTCCCCCAAGGTTCTGTGCTGGGATATCTGCTGTTTGACAAATACCTTTCTGAAGTAAAAGCCAGTACCAAAGGGCTGTGGTTGACTAAGTTTGCAGATGACTGTAAGCTGGCAGTAGTCATTGAATCCCCAAATGACTTGGTTATCTTGTAGAAAGGTTTGTGTCAAATAACTGGTGCCAAAATCATGGTCTGAAACAAAATGCCAAAAATTGCATTACTGTATCCTTTGGGAATTCATCTACCCCAGGAACTACCACACTGGCAAAAGAGGTGACCCAGTTGTTTGGAATTTGAGAATGTATGTGGATAGCTACCTAACTTTTGACCATCATGTGTCTATTGTTATAAGAAAGTCCTTCTATATTTCATAGTGTATAAACAAAGGGATTGTGTCTAGATCTAGGGATGTCATTATTTCCCTTTACTCAGCCCAGATTAGGTCAAGCATTGAATATAATGCCCCCTTTGGCATGTGTCTGTCCAGACACATACAACAAATGGAAAGCCCACAGAGAAGCATTACAAAAAGAATACAAGCCCTAAACAACATGTCCTGTGTGGATTGACTCAAAGTCTTGTCACTATACTCAGTATCCTACAGACTACTAAGAGATGACCTGTGCCTGATATACAGTGCAACCTCCGACCCATTAATGATGGATTTACTGAACATCAGCAAATCAAATGGCATCAAAAATAATCAGTCTAGGGATCTAAACTTCTTCTGTAACTTCCACAGAATGGTTTGGAAGGACAGTTATATTTCATAGAGGATAATGTTGCTCTGGAAAAGGCTCCCCATCCCCAAAAACAAAGTTCATCCCTGTCCATTTACAACTGCAACTTAGATGTATGGATGGGAAAATTTACCCCAGGACTTCCAGTTGTACTACTGATAGACAGATGCAGCTCCTAAATGCTTTATCCCATGCATGGTTCCCCTCAAATTATCTATGATATGATCCCAATTATTCTTATTAGCGGTTATATATATATATATATATATATATATATCATTATTGGCCATGGAATGGGTAAGGCCAATCTACAACCAATGGGATAGGTTATTTTGAACACAAAAAGGGAAACTGGCTAGGCTTAAAATGACTTGCAAGAGCAGCTAGCCTAGTACTTACTTATGAACCTACAGATAAACATCTGGATACTCTACCTAATGCTTTTATCTCCAACAATGGCAGACTCACATGAACACACACAGACAAATGCACATGTGCTTTAATTGCATATATAACACCTGCCTTTCTTGTCTTTTCGAATCCTCACACTTGGGTAGTATCACTTGCAGTCCACACTCTCATCACTCCATATTTCTTCAGCAATGACTAGACACCCCGTCCACAATCTGTGGTTGCTAGATTAGATGGGCAGCCTCTAACTACCTGCTAAATCTACTGTGCACTCTCAGATCTCAGAGCCACTGCATGGGGTGCAGATTTCTCTGGATTCTGTGGAATTGTAGTCAAGAATCAAGGCTTTGGATGAAAAGAAAACTTTACTGTATCTTGTAGTGTGTTGCTATAGGCATTTCTCTTTTACAACTGTTCATCAATTTAAAAGCAGCATGAAGAACTGCATTGTAATAGTACTTATGCTGTTGGGATGGGAATAGCCTATATTTCGGCAAAAAGAAAAAGTATATATATATATATATATATATATATATATATATATAGTTTCACTTTACAATCCTGAAATACAGAAAAATCAAAATTCAGTATCTCGAGACTATAAAGCTGAAAACTAAAAACCTGAAACCCCAAAAGCATGAAATTCAAATTCGTGACTATCCACATACACACTCCACATACAAACAAGCACACATACACCTTCCTCCCTACACTATAAACCAACAAAACAAACACACGCACTGACCCTACATATAAGCAGAGGGGCAAGCCCTCCTGCACCCCCCACACGACCCCTACTTATATATACAAACTCTGAGGTCGCACTAAAACCACAAACACACAAAAGCCACCACTTCACATTCTACACTCCCCTTGCACAAACACACATCACATACGTACAAATACCACCACTTGCAGCACTGACACACTCACAATCCTACCTACCTACCTACCTACCCTAACTCACCTCAAAACTCCAAACAAACTCACACACTAAAATCCCTACCCAGAACCCCTAGTAAAACCTCACTTACCTGAATCTCCAGCTACATCCACACCATGGATTCGACATTTCCGCAGTCGCCATTTCTGGACTTAGTATTCTGCACTTTTGTGCAAGTGCAGTTTCGACACTTTGGTCTCGAGCTACTGAAGTTCGATATTTATATGCATGTATTATACACACACGCGCACACACACACACACACACACACACACACACAGTAACAATCTCAAGGCATTTTTATTTCAGGTAATTAAACTAAAGGGAGGTTTTTAGTCTTCCACTCTTTAGACTGATTATTTAGATGGTTAAGATGAATAGTAATATCTTACAAAGATGTTTGCAGCAAAAGTCTGTTGAAATGTGATGTGCTAGTATTCTTTTGTGCAGGAGTGCTCAAATGTATGTCATGGTAAACCAAGTAAACTGTTGTGTTGCTATTTTATTTTAATTTTCCTACTGTCAGTTTCAGCATGCCAAGTATTGTACTATGTTATGGGTTACTGTTTTCCTGCAGCCTTTGTATATTTTGATATAGTCTGTAATATGCAAACAGACAATAGTAGAATAGCAAATGTGAAAAAGCTGAGTAATAAGGTCGAGTTTTCAGGACATATTGCATTTAGTCTTTGAAAATCCAAGCTGCACAAGCAACACCACAAAGGAACACAGACACAAACTTACTATGTAGTCCGTACTACTGTAAAGCACACAATCATACTATAAAAGTAGATGAAGCTGCAAAAGTCTGTCATAAAGCAGGAGCTTCAGTAAAACTGCTCTTAAAATGGCTGCTGCTTCAAAATGAAAGTCTCGGGGGGGGGGGGGTGCAAACTTAGTAATGTACTTTTTTTCAAGAAAAAGTTAACATTTACATTTTACACAATGATCCAGTGGCCAGTATGCCATCATGTTCCTATTTTAAATGCCTTTAGACTTCTAGAGGATTGGGGTGGGGAATCTGCCATCCGCTTGTTTTTTTTCCCTGATTCTGGGAACTCTTTGGGTTTGATTTTGAATGAGTTCTTTTGTTCTACTGATTTCTGAGTGATACTTTTTTGTGGCAGATCATGGTTATCTGTAACACAGATTATCCAAAGGATGCCATGCCTTAGGCCACCAGCTGAAAGCTCGAAACAGAGCACAGATGGAAAAAGTGCATTGTTGAGGCTATCTGATGTTCACAGGCTGGTACTAGGCTATCGTCCCTAGGGCCTATACAAGCCTAGCCATAACAATTCTCTGCCTATTTCTTCCCACAGTATTTACTTCCCTGGACCTTTGTCTAGCAGGGTGACTGACGTGATCTCCAGGATGAATTTCCTATCTCCTATCCAATCATCAATCAATGTGGCAAGAGTTTCTCCAGCAAAAGTACTGTGTATTACTCTTATAATTCTTTTAATTTGCCAGCAAAGGGGTCAAAATTATCCTTGCTCTGCCATCAAAAGCACTCATCTGCCTCTTCAATGTCACAATCATGTAGGTTTCCAAGTGAAGCATCAATGAAGACAATGACTTTCAGGGGTTAATCATTTTTTGTGGGTTGAAATATGTTACTGCTTTTGTAAGATGGATTTTACAAGCAGTCTTTGTTTCACAAATAGTTGTACAGTGACATGTTCTGTGCTGGATGCCAAACAGGAAGCATCAAAAATAATATCTTGTTTACATTGTATGGCAACCCAGAAAAACTGGCCTATTTTTGAGCTATATAGGTCAATCTAAGCTATGGTAAAATGGCAGCTTAAACTGCCCTTGACAGTTCCACGACAACAGAATGAAGATTTTATATGCACTAATGCTTTTTCATCAATACTAACCAGGTCCAATCCGACATAACAAAAGTGATAATGCTATTCACAGCCTACCTAAAGGGTAACTTTCAGGTTGGGAATAACTGAAATGGCAAACTTTGTCATCCATGCCATGCATACAAAGCCATCCACATGATAGCCAAGTAATCCAGTGACTTGGTTGTTCTTTAATCAGTAGAACAGAATAATTAATTTGTAACATTCTCCCTCCCTTCTTAACAATCATGTCTTTCACATTGTTGTACCAGTAGAATGCTGCATCTGTCAGGCCATTAACACATTTTCTGAGTTTTTACAGTCATCCCAGACATCTTGCATCAGGAGGAGGACAGATGCAAAAATCACAGAAGAAATCCATACTTTGTAGTAATGTAGACTTAATGTCTCTGAAATGCATTTTCGATTGCTTTTGACAAATTTTAGCCAAAATTAGTGGAGAGATTTTTGACACACATATTGGTAATTATTTTGGAAGTTTTTTTCTGTAAAGTTCTTCAAACCCTATAGGTATGAGACAGGCATTGGGTATTATTCCTTTTGGAGTTTCTCTCTGGATACAACACCTACCAAGTAGAGATGCACTTTTGGCAAATATTAACGTTTTCAAAAACCTTATCTTTCCATCACTGTATCTCATCCTATTCTGCTAATTTAAATGATATGCCCTCAGTCAGAAATGTATCATGTTCTGTATGATGAAATGCTGTATCTGATCAGTCCTTGTTCGATGTGAAGATCTGCAGGTGGCTTGTCAGCAGACTTTTCTGCGACTGCAGTATCACCTGGGTGTAAACATTTCAGGTTATCTCATTTGGTTGTTTCTATAGCTTTATCTGCTTACTGGACAATTTTAGATGTATGTTGCAGCCTCCCTTATTTGTGTCCACAAATCTTATGGTTTGACATTTTTGAGACTGGGGCTACTACCGTGGTGTAGTGCCTGTGGCTACTTCAATCCATCAGTACTGAATTTTTCTCTACTCACTTCAAAAGTCTCAATCTTATCCTTCTTTCTATATTCTGTGCTCATAGGTTCATATATTCATCGGTAAGTACTAGGCTATGGGCCCTAGGGGGTATGTAAGCATAGCCAAAAAGGTACCCTGGCTTTCGCCACCCAAGAAAATTATTTTCTTGTGCCCCTGTCGAGCAGAGCCACAGAAGTGATCCCTGGAGTGAATTTCCTATTTCCCATCCAATCATCAAGATTTTTTTGAAGAGTGCTAATGAGGAGCTTTGTTTGATATAGATAGGTAGTTTGTTCCAGAGTATGGGAAGTCTCTGGGACAGGAATCCATCCCTCCAGCATGTTCAGTTTATTGTGGTGACTAGGTTTAGGTTCCTGGAGTGTGTAGCTTGGAGGGATTGGGGATTTCTTTAAGTGAAGCATGTCCAACAGCTCTGGGTTTGACATAGCTTTGCATGTTAGGCAGAGATCACCTCTGAGTAGGCGATATGTGATGGAGTAAAGCTGGAGTATTTTGAGACGGTCTGCATAGGACATCTGTTTGAGGCCAGTAATCCTCTTTGTGAGGTATTTCTTCGGCCTTTCCAGTTGTTGTAGATGTCTTGTGAGGTACATACCAAAAGGGGCATTGTACTCTATAATGGATCTAATGAGTGATGAGTAGAGGGGAACAATTAGCTCTTTTTTCCTGGATGAGAAGCCTTTTTTGATGAGGTGTGCCACGTAGAAGGATTTCCTGACTACTGTGGTGATGTGATTATCAAAGGAGAGACTACTGTCCACCTGTGTCCCAAGGTCTCTTATCACACTTTCGGTGTTAAGTAGACTACCGCCTATGTGGTAGTTCATGGGTACAGAGTTTTTACCAAAAGGGATGACAAAGTACTTTTTGGCATTTAGCTTGAGGCCATGGCTTTGACACCAGGCATCTGTCTCAGTGAGGCCCTTTTGTAGGATGTCCACATCATTAGGAGTTTCGATCATGGCTCCTAGATTGCAGTCATCTTTGAACTTCATTAGCCAAAGACCTTCTGTGTTAGCCTGTACTTCAGAGAAGTAGATAACAAACAGGAGAGGATCCAGGACTGAACCCTGTGGTACTCCACTTGTCACTGGTCTGAAGTCAGATTTGGAGTCTGCTAATTTCACATTGTGGGTTCTGTCAATGAGCCAGTTGGCAACCCATCTTGTGACATAGGGATTTATACCTAGTTTAGTGAGTTTATCTATAATTCCAGAGTGGGGGATGGTGTAGAAAGCCTTGGCAAGATCTAGATAGGCTGTGTGAACCACCTTATCCTCATCTACGGCTTTGGTGACCGCTTCAAAGAAGTCTATCAGGTTTAGGAGACATGGTCTGCCTTCTACAAACCCGAACTGGGTGGGGTCCAGAGTTTGAAGATTATCAATATCTTTGTTTATAAGTTCCATAATGATACATTCCATGGCCTTGCAGACCAGGCTTGTCAGGCTAATGGGGTGGTAGTTCCCGGGGTCTGTGGTGGATCCCCCTTTGTGGAGGGGGATAACCGTTGCTGTGAGCCATTCAGTGGGTACAAAGCCTGAGGTGAGGCTATGACTGAACATGGTACCTAGGTGGGGTGCCAGTTCATTCTGTAGTTCATGTAGAACATAGAGTGGGATGTTGTCAGGTCCAATGGATGCTGTGTTCTTGGCTTTGGAGAGTGTGGCTTTTACCTGTGCAGCTGTAATTACAGGAACTTTGCATTCTTTCGGTATAGAGATTGGCCCTTTAGGGGGTGAGGGGGGTATAGTTAGCACTGAACCTATCTGCCAGGATGTTGGCAGTATCAGTTGGTTCTGTATATTTACTGCCATTGTGCTGTAACTCAGAGCAGAGCTGAGTGTTGCCATTGAGATTCTTGACATAGCTTTAGAATGCTTTGTGGTTGTCTTTAGAAACAGTGGTGATTTTGTTTTCATAACTAGCTTTGGAGGATATTATGAGGGATCTCAGCTTCTTGTTGAGGCTGACCAGGGAGTTCCTCCAATCATGAGATTTTACTCTTTTTTTGCAGCAGTTTCTTTCCTCCGTTGTAGAGTTTGTTTATGGCAGGGGACCACCAGATTGGCTTCCTTTTTTTGGAGGATAGCATCTTGGTTATGTTAGGGATAGCATGATCCACGCACTCGTGTAAGTGCTTATAAAGTGCATTTGTGTAGGATTCAGCAGTCGTATCTCTATTGTCCATCTGCATGGGTGTCGTGAAGTTTGCCACTTCTGTCTTAAGAAGCGTGAAGTTGGCTTTGGAGATTTTTTTTATGGTGGTTTCCCCTAATGAGGGGTTGGGGGTGGGATGTGATGTCTAGGGTGATAAGCTTGTGGTCAGATCTGACCAACGAGGAATTGACCTCTGGTGTGGAACACTGGTCGCCCATGTTGGTAATGACCAAGTCTAGGATATTGCTGCCCCTGGTGGGGGTGTGGATAAGCTGATCCAATGCATTGGAATTTATGAATACCAGAAAATGTTGAGCAAAAGAGTTGGTACATGAGTAGTTTTCCCAGTTAATGGTGGGGTAGTTGAAACTGCCCATTATTAGGGTGTTAGGTTGTACCCTAATATTTTCCAGTGTATCAAGAAATGAAGAGTGGGAATCCTGGGACATAGTGGGGGATCTGTAGCAAGCTACAATTTGGATTGCGGTCTTGCCCAGAGTTAGTTGCACTTGGATAATCTCAGATGCATTATGCTGAGCAACTAGCCTGGAGGTGTGGATATCCTTAATGAATATGGACACGGCTCCACCTTTAGTTTTTCGGTCCAGGTTAGTTGGCCGAAAGATGTGGTATGAATTATAGCCTGGTAATGCAGGGGTGCTCTCAGGAGCCTTGAACCAGGTCTCTGTCACTGCACAGATCTTGATGTTCTCCATTTTTAAGGAGTGCCACAGGTGAGTGCATTTTGAGGTTTAGACTTCTAGCATTGAGTAGCATTACCCTCAGATTTTGCTTGCTTGTACCTGTTAAGGTGGTGAATTTGTCATTTGAACCTTGCCTAAAAAAGGCAGTATAGGGGTGGCAAGAGTCTTAGCCAGTATCCAGAATCCCAAGGGCGACAGGTGTAGGCCATCTCTGGTAAAGCATTGTGGTTTGTCGATCATGTCATCCCAGGTAGACAGATACTGGATCCCCTTATAGGTTCATAGGTAGGTACTAGGTTATTGGCCCTAGGGCCTATATAAGCCTAGCCAAACGGTACCCTGGCTTTTGCCCCCCAAGAAAATTATTTTCCTGTGCCCCTGTCAAGCAGAGCCACAGAAGTGATCCCTGGGGTGAATTTCCTATCTCCCATCAAATCATCAAGATTTTTCTTGAAGAGTGCCAATGAGGAGTTTTGTTTGATATAGATAGGTAGTTTGTTCCAGAGTATGGGAAGTCTCTGGGCAGGAATCTATTCCTCCAGCATGTTCTGTTTATTGTGGTGACAAGGTTTAGGTCCCTAGAGCATGTAGCTCCGAGGTATTGGGATTTCTTTAAGTGGAGCATGTCCAATAGCTCTGGGTTTGACATAGCTTTGTATGTTAGGCAGAGATTGCCTCTGAGTAGGCGATATGTGACAGAGTAAAGCTGGAGTTTTTTGAGACGGTCTGCTTAGGGAATCTATTTGAGGCCAGTAATCCTCTTTATGAGGTATTTCTGTGGCCTTTCCAGTTGTTGTAGATGTCTTGTGAGGTACATACCAAAAGGGGCGTTGTACTCTATAATGGGTCTAATGAGTGATGAGTAGAGGGGAACAATGACCTCTTTTTTCCTGGATGAGAAACCTTTTGTGATGAGGTGTGACATGTAGAAAGATTTCCTGACTACTGGGGCGATGTGATTATCAAAGGAGAGACTACTGTCCACCTGTGTCCCAAGGTCTCTTATCAGACTTTTGGTGTTAAGTAGACTACCGCCTATATGGTAGTTCATGGGTACAGAGTTTTTACCAAAAGGGATGACAATGCACTTTTTGGCATTGAGCTTGAGGCCATGGCTTTGACACTAGGCATCTGTCTCATTGAGGCTCTTTTGTAGGATGGAGTTTTGATTATGGCTCATAGTTTGCAGTCATCTGCGAGCTTTGTTAGCCAAAGACCTTCTGTGTTAGCCTGTACTTCAGAGAAGTAGATACCAAACAGGAGAGAACCTAGGACTGAACCCTGTGGTACTCCACTTGTCACTGGTCTGAAGTTGGATTTAGAGTCTGCTACTTTCACAGTGTGGGTTCTGTCAGTGAGCCAGTTGGCAATCCATCTTGTGGCATAGGGATTTATACCTAGCTTAGTGAGTTTATCTATAATTCCAGTGTGGGGGATGGTGTCGAAACCCTTGATGAGATCTAGATAGGCTGTGTGAACCACCTTACCCTCATCTATGGCTTTGGTGACAGCTTCAAAGAAGTTATCAGGTTTAGGAGACATGATCTGCCTTTTACAAACCCGAACTGGGTAGCATCCAGAGTTTGGAGATTACCAATGTCATTGTTTATAAGTTCCAAGATGATACCTTCCATAACCTTGCAGATCAGGCTCGTCAGGCTAATGGGGCGGTAGTTCCTGGGGTCCGTGGTGGCTCCCCCTTTGTGGAGTGGGATAACCATTGCTTTGCACCATTCAGTGGGCATAAAGCCTGAGGTGAGGCTATGATTGAACATGGTACTTAGGTGGGGTGCCAGTTCGTTCTGTAGTTCATGTAAAATGCAGTCTGGGATGTTGTCAGGTCCCATGGATGCTGTGTTCCTGGCTTTGGAAAGTGTGTTTTTTACCTGTGCAGCCATGATTACAGGAACTTTGCATTCTTCCGGTATAGAGATGGACCCTTTAGGGGATGAGAGAGGGGTAAAGTTAGCACTGAACCTATCTGCCAGGATGTTGGCAATATCAGTTGGTTCTGTATATTTAGTGCCATTGTGCTGTAACTCAGAGCAGAGCTGAGTGTTGCCATTGAGATTCTTGACATAGCTATAGAATGCTTTGTGGTTGTCTTTAGAATCAATGGCAATTTTGTTTTCGTAACTAGCTTTGGAGCATTTTATGAGGGATCTCAGCTTCTTATTGAGGCTGACCATGGAGTTCCTCCAATCATGGGATTTTACTCTTTTTACAGCAGTTTCTTTCTTCTGTTATAGATTTTGCTTATGGCAGGGGACCACCAGATTGGCTTCCTTTTTTTGGAGGATAGCATCTTGGTTCTGTTAGGGTTTGCACGATCCATGCATTCGTGTAAGTGCTTATGAAGTGCAATTGTATAGGATTCAGCAGTTGTACCTCTATTGTCCATCAGCATGGGTGTGGTGAAGTTTGCCACGTCTGTCTTAAGAAGCATGAAGTTGGCTTTGGAGAAATGTTTTACGGTTGTTTCCCTAATGGGGGGGGGGGTGGGAGTGGAATGTGGATGACTAGGGTAATTTGCTTGTGGTCGGATCTGACCGACGAGGAATTGACCTCTGGTGTGGAACACCAGTTGCCCATGTTGGTAATGACCAGGTCTAGGATATTGCTGCTTCTGGTGGGGGTGTGGATAAGTTGATCCAAGGCGTTGGAATTTATGAATTCCAGAAAACGTTGAGCACAAGGGTTGGTACATGAGTATTTTTTTCAGTTAATGGTGGGGTAGTTGAAATTGCCCATTATTAGGGTGTTGGGTTGTACCCTAATATTTTCCAGTGTATCAAGAAATGAGAAGTGGGAATCCTGGGGCATGGTGGGGGATCTGTACAAGCTTCAATTTGGATTGTGGTCTTGCCCAGATTTAGTTGCACTTGGATAATCTCGGATGCATTATGCTGAGCAACTAGCCTGGAGGTGTGGATATCCTTAATGAATATGGACATGCCTCCACCTTTCGTGCTTCAGTCCAAGTTAGGTGGCCAAAAGGTGTGGTATGAATTACAGCCTGGTAATGCAGGGGTTCTCTCTGGAGTCTTGATCCAGGTCTCTGTCACTGCACAGATTTCGATGTTCTCCATTTTAAGGAGTGCCTCGAGTGAGTGCATTTTGAGGTTTAGACTTCTAGCATTAAGTAGCATTACCCTCACATTTTGCTTGCTTGTACCTATTACAGTAGTGAATTTGTCATTTGAATCTTTCCTAAAAAAGGCACTATAGGGGTGGCAAGAGCCTTAGCCAGTATCCGGAATCCCAAGGGCGACAGGTGCAGGCCATCTCTGGCAAAGTATCGTGGTTTGTCGATCATGTCATCCCAGGCAGACAGATACTGGATCCCCTTAGAATGACATCAGAAGCTTAGCCAATTGTTGAAATCAATCATTTTGTCCTTGTACTGTGGTATCATTCTGGGTGATGGCAGGATGCTACTCAGGGCTAGGGTCATACCTGCCTGGGCTACAAGATCAGACAGCTCCTCCATGTCTCTTTTGATGTAGTCCAGGGAGGTACATCTCGGGTCATTCACACCAACATGGACAATGACAGAGTCATATTTGTAGTTGTTGTGGAGTGACCTAAGTGCATGCGTTATGTGGTGGATCCTGGCACCTGACAGGCAGCTGACAGTAACTTTCTCCTTGTTTAGCCTGGTGAGTGGAACATCTGTGTGCCTGACTATAGAGTCACCTATGACTAGAGTGTTGGGTACATTGTTATGCCTTATGGGCTGTCGTTGCATGGCACACTGAGTTTGTGGGCTATGTGTCATTTGGGTTGTGTTGGGGGGGGTGGCGGTTGCTTGCATTTCTGCTTTGGAGGTCCCTGTTGCTTTGGTAAATTTTTTTTCAGAGCCTCCATGAATGTAGGTGTGTGTTTTTGTGTATCTATGTGTGTGTTTTGGTGGTGTAGGTTTTGAGGGACTATGTGATGAGTGTGGTGCAAGTGTTTACCTTCTCCTCTTGACTGTCTAGTCCAGTCTTGGGTGAAGAGAGCTTTGCTTAGAGTTTGGCTATATAAGTGCATCTCTCACAGGTTGTAGTGTTGGGTGGTAGGAGGAGAGTGTTGTCTGTGTACATGAGGCAATTGCTGCATTGCCCCAAGATGCCCAGATTCATCAGGTAGACAGGAGAAAACACCAGGAACTAACCCTTACACATGCCTGGATAGGTGCCTATTTGTTAAGTACTAAAACTGTTTTCCTCCAGACAAGTGAGGAAAGTTGAGTGCTGTAGTAATTTGTAGCTTATTTAGTGCTTACAATGAGTTCTGAACAAGTGCTGAGCTCAAAGAAACAGATGCGAGTGCTGAAACTAGAAAACTGGCTAGTTGTAAGAAAATAAATTAAGCTAGAAGGCTTCCCTCCAACACAGAAAGGCTTGGGGGCTCAGAAGCTTACAAACAGTTCTGGATACAGCAAATCTGCATCTAGACTAGATGACTTACAGGAAAGGCTGGAAACAATCTTAGAAAAATTTTTTTTTGTAAAGTTGAAAGGGGAAAGGACAAGCAGAAACTAACTGGGTTGGCCTTCTCAAATGTTCTACCTGGATTAGGTAGAATGAGGTAATGACACTAGACTGGGAGGAGTGTCCCAGATCAAATTTACAGTAGGGATGGGCAACCGCAAAGCCACCAAGTATAAAAACAGAATACCAAAAGGGAGGGAGGGTGGGACCAGAAGCTTAGCCAATTGTTGAAGTCAATCATTTTGTCCTTGTACTGTGGTATCATTCTGGAGGGTTGTCTGTGTACATGAGGCAATTGCTGCATTGCCCCAAGATGCCCAGATTTATCAGGTAGAAAGGAAAAAACACCGGGAGCTGACCCATAGACATGCCTGGATAGGTGCTTATTAAAAACTGTTTTTCTCTAGACAAGTGAGGAAAGGTGAGTGCTGTAGTAATTTGTAGCTTATTTAGTGCTTACAATGAGTTCTTAACAAGTGCTGAGCTCAAAGAAACAGATTTGAGTGCTAAAACTAAAAAAACTCGCTAGTTCTAAGGGAAAATTTGAAGAGGAGACTTTATGGTGCTAGGAATATTTTAACCCTAGCTAAGCGGCGATGCGTAAAGTGTATTTTTTTTAATATAACAGTAGCAAATGAGCAAACTGATTTAAACAAATTTACCAATTAACCAATAAAAAGCTAAAAACTGAGCCCCATTCCAGCAGTCTTCCATCAGGCAAGTTCTAACTGCACACTCCTGCCACTAGGGTGCAGGGGAACCTTCTCCAGAAAAAGATGGCCTGGATTAGTGCTCAAGTTATACAAACAAAGCTAGATTCAGCAGGTCTGAATCTAGTCTTTTGCTACAGCAAACAAGGTGTACCAGTCTCAGAAAGAAACAGTTCAAATAAGCAGGCACAATAAGCTTTTAACCAGAAAGTCCCAGCTCATAAGGGCAGAATCTACCCTCTCCTCCTACAAGAGTGCAGACCACACCTTCTTAATGTAAAATAACTGGCCCTAAGCCCAAGTGCTTAAACCAGAACTAATACACCTTTAGAATAACAGACACTAAGCCTTCAGTCAGCAACTCCCAACTTAGAAGGATGTAAGCTACCTGTTCTACCACAACAGTGAAGACCACAAACATTCTTAATGTAAAACAACTGGTCTGAAGCCCAAGTGTTTAAACCAAAGGCTTAGAATAACAGTTACAATTTAATCAGGCTACTAACAAGCAGTAATAAATGCAGCAGAATAAATGCAAGTACTCTTAAGAACAGGCAACAAAAGCAAAATAAAGTAATAAAGTAGGAAGAAACACAAATACAGTAAAAGTAGATGAATAAAGTGCAATTTTTTATAACAATAGAAAACGAGCAAACTGATTTAAACACATTACCCAATTAACCAGTAAAAAAAGCTCAAAATTGATATAATTTTTCAGTAAGTCTGTCACCTAATTTTTCTCACTTTTTATTGACACATTGGCCCGCTGCTTCTGGTTTAACATTATACAATATGGAAGAGCACAACCTTACAAAAGTGCCACCATGCCTCATAAATACTGCAACTCCATGTTCTTTCTGCTCTGAAATGTAGCAGGTTTGCTATATATCTTGTCTTCCATTTCAAATTTGTGGTGCAAAGTGGTTTCCAAAGCGCTGTACAAATTCTGTCAAAACAGTCAGTCTCAGAAAAATGTTCTGTCTGATGCAAGCAGTGTTAACGTATACTCTGCCATTGCCTTGTGGTCCTTTTGAGATCAGGCAATTTATCAGTCAAAACACAAGAGAGATTTAGGTTCTAACAAAGCACATGCTGAAATAGACTGTAGCTGTAGACATTCTGAATAATACCTTTTACTATAAGACTCCGTTTTCATGCTGTTCCCTAGTGACAACCACTACTAGCTTATATTTTTTAAATTATGTCTGGTAATGCCTGGTTGCTCCAAGGACTGTATGGTGTCATGGTGATAATTTAAATATTGAAGCTCTCTCTCATATCCAATTACACATTTATTTATTTTTATTTAGTTATGGTTTTGTTCACTGGGCTAGTTCCACTAGGCCTATGGCCTCTTTTCAGTGGAAACCTGAGATGCATTTATACTGACTAGTGCAAATTTGGTCAGGACAGCAGGAAATTACAGTACACTTTTCAACAGGGAGAGCTGGACAGCTGTTGTCCTGTTGAGAGGATGGATGAACAGATGTCTGCAATGGGGTTTATGAACGAGGAGTCTGGTAATGATAATGTTAAAATGCACAGATGATTAGAAGATGGAGTGGATTTAAACAGTAAATGTGACAATGTTTGCAAAACAAAGAGCAGTTGTGATTGGCTGTGGAGGAGGAACTAGCAAATACTTCCACTTTTACCTGGAGTGAAATCATTGAGAGTTGCTTACTGTGAAGGAAACTGAGATGCAACTAATGGGATTTTGCAACAAAGCGAGGGACACTGTGAAGCAGTGCAGTGTGAACAGAAGTGGAGGCTGAAGTTAAATAAAGTAGTTATTCTGCAGTGTTGAGAGACAATTTGGAAGCAAGATATTTCCAGGTAAAAAAACTGATTTGATTTGTATAATTCATGTCATTGACAACTATGGGGTGTGAGACTGCCTTGTGAAACCCCTGTTCTTTTCAAAGGTTCAGATGCATTCAGGTATTAATATTGTTAAAGAAATGCATATGGATGCTACTTTCAAGACTTTTGCTCTTGCCATTAGATTTATGGCAGAATGTGTAAAGAAGGGAATGTGCACTATAGGGGAAAATTGTTGTGATAGATTATAGCACAATAACAAATAGAATGATTTTTTTGTAGTTCAGGACAGATGATATAATGAAGACAGATGTGGAAATGTATTTGAAGAGCAATTGCAGTACTTGCACAACATTAAAAATGATAGCTGAAAAGGATATATGAACTACTGGGTGGGAAGCTGTTGTTGCTTTGCATACAAAGGAATAAAATGTCAGTTGCCTTCGGTTGCTGGAATTGTTAATAAGTAGAGGGGAACTTTGTAGAGACTTTTAGCATTTGATAACAGCCTGATTTTTATTTATTTATTTTTTTTTGGTGGGGCCTTTGAGTTTTTGATAAGAGAATTTCCCAAACAGTGGTGTTATCAATGTAGAGAAAAATGACACACTTAAAGTATTATGAAAGGCAGGACATGTGGAGAAAAAGGGCAGCTTTCATTTGACTGTGAGAACCATAATATGGAGAGCAATGTATGTGAAAATAATGTGATTGAATTAAATAAAAATTTAGTTGAATGAGATGGAAATGCTGATGCAAATGTTACCACAGAAAACTGTGAATTTAATGTAAGGGAATGGGATAATACACTACTTTTGTTTGATTCTAGAAGTGAAAATCAGTCTCAGTAAAATGGATTCCAGGTTTTGGAATCTGATATCAGTAGTGGGGAGATACTTGATTAGGAAGAGAAATGGAGAGGAAAAGGTTGAAAAAAAAAAAAAGAAAAACAGAAGTAGGTTAGATGAATGATACTAAAAGTTAAAGAATAATTTGAGTTTGTTAAAATGTAAGCAGTCTAAAATTATGCATTTGCAAGCCTTCTAATAGTATGGAAAGGTAAAATTGCATTATATTAAAATGAAATCAGATTTATAAGTTGAAAAAGAAAGTAATTCATATTTTGTGGGGGTGGAGACTGTGTGAATGTTTGGTAAAGAATATTACATTGGTATGACAAAATTAACACATAAACATTTTAGATGTTTGTATAGCAAAAGTAGAAATAGCTACAGTGGTACATATGACAACAACAGAAAATAATGCTTACATGATATTGTAGAAAACTGCTCCAAACTCCAAATACCACTAAACCAAGCAAAAAACACGAAAGCGAGGACAATTGCAGGCAGAAAAAGATCCTCCAATTTTATTGACACACAAAATCACGGAATAATAATCCACACAATGAACGCATTCACAGTTACAGCGTTTTCGTCCAAATGGACTTCATCAGATAAAATCACCTTTTACTTAATGGTATTTATATATAAAACCAATAAAAACTTGCACCAATCGTTAATCTATCTCATTTGAAAATCAACCTACAAGCTACTGAATAAATAATTAGTTCATCACTTCCTGTTTCCATAAAAATTGATTCTTAGTTGTAAGTAAATAAACTTTTAAGTAAATAAATAAATATAATTAATACATTAAAAACTCCTGAGAATGTGGGGGCCAAATTCCAATTTTTTGTCTTAGATCAAATAAAAAGAAATATAAGAGGAGGCCTTTGGGAGGAAAATATTGCCTACAAAGAATTATGGTGGCAAGTGACCCTGGAGGCAAATAAAAAACCAGGGCTAAATGAATACATTTCCATTTTGCCCCTCTTGAAAATCAGATCTGCTAGAGTGTGATATTTTTGTATTCCATTACTAGATTTTGACAGTAGGTGGCACCCTTGTTGTATTTTAGGTAACATTTGTATTAAGCATTCAGGTTAAAACAGTTCTTCAATAAGGTTTTTTTATGAACATTTTTTAACATTTTTAACATGATAATAGAATATTTATAAACAGTAACATTCTCAGGAGTTTTTAATGTATTAATTATATTTATTTATTTACTTAAAAGTTTATTTACTTACAACTAAGAATCAATTTTTATGGAAACAGGAAGTGATGAACTAATTATTTATTCAGTAGCTTGTAGGTTGATTTGTACGTTTCAAATGAGATAGATTAACGATTGGTGCAAGTTTTTATTGGTTTTATATATAAATACCATTAAGTAAAAGGTGATTTTACATGATATTGCTACATCCTTTAACAAAAAATGTAGAAATAGGGTGAATGTTTGAAATTAATCTGTATATGCTGATGTGGATGTAATAGAGGGAGGGGACTTTAATTTTAATTTGTGTACAAAAAAATGAAGGTAACCATGGACTTTTTGTAATGTCTGGAAATGATACTGCAGAGAAGACAGTATGCATATACAAGATGTAGTATAAAACATAAAGGAATTATGCTTATACTCAAATAATTTAAAAGAGAAAAGGAATGGAGTATTTAATGTAGGATTCTTAGACCATATGGCTGCTGTTGCAAGATTTTCAGTCTATCTGGTTGTATGAAGCATAAAGGGGGAAAGAGAAGCTTATAATTTCTCAGACTCCACTGAAAATGGACATGTATCCAGTCGGACTATCCCGGTCAACAAATGTAAAATAAAAATAAATTAAAAAAAAATATTAAAACGAGAAAGGGTATGAAATGTCAAGACTGTTAAGAAGTACAAAAATGTTAAAGTTGTTATGATCAGAGCATACTACTATGAAGGAACTTTATGAGACTAAAACAACAAACAGCATAGTGGGTTGAGTTTAAAAGGAACTTTAAGCAAGATAATATTCAGATATTAAAACATACATTGAAAAGAAATGGTGAGTACAAAAAGATGGAATTATGGAATTGGAATAAGAAAAGCAGTTAGAAAGGAAACATTTAGAATGGTTAAAAAGAAAAATATGAAGAAAATGAATGATATTGTACGAAGGCAGATGCTGATTTGCAAGAAAAAAGCAATACATCATTATCAAAATATAAAGAAAAACTGTACATGCAATGATGGAGTTAAAGATGGTAAAGAAAGAGGAAATAGTAAGGAAGACATGACAGGCATAGTGAAGACCTATGGTGAGTATATGAATAAAAACTAGAAACAAAGAAGAATGACATATGGAAGAAGTAAGATTTTGTAAGGAAAGATTTGAATAGAAGCAATAGTCAATAAAATTCAGTTCCAGGATTAGAGGGTTTAAATTACAACTTTTATCAAAATTTGAATGAGATAGGTATGCAATACTTTTGGAATTGAATCGATGGAAGATGGTATAGAAAATAAAGATTTGTAAATTTATGTTTATAAGGAAGAAAAGAAAAATAAAATATTGAAGAACTGTAACACAACAAATGTATATAATATCTGTATTAGAATTTTATGGAAATTTATACTGGTTAGAATGGGAAATATAATATTTGAGATGGGAATAATAGCATTTATGAGATAAGAGGAAGAGGAGTGAAGGAAATATTGATTGTAATAAAATAAGTGTATAGATAGTACTTCAAGGGAAAGGAAAAAAAGCTAAAGAAAAGTGACTTGTGGTATTACAAAAGTATATGACTGAGTTAATCAAGAACAGAAATAGAAGTTTATTGAAATTTAAGGTTTTTGGGTTAAATATGAGGAAAAGTTTGCTGAGCATACATGAAAAGTATGAGTCATGGTAAACAGTTGGATAAGTAAAATGTAAATATGAGGATAATGTTAAGTCAGGGAATGTACAAGGCATAGTGATATTTTTATTTTAATAACAATAAGTAATAATATTTCTTTGCAAAAGCAAAAAAAAATTTGGAAGAAGAAAAGTGGGAAATAGTTGAAAGAGAGCTACCTTTGGCCATGGAAAGTTCAGATATGATGTTAACTGAGGAAAATATGGGCTGGATAAATGATATTGTTTAGAAGCAGCATAAAATTTGGACAACATCAGATTAAGGTTTAAAATAAAAGTACAGACTTTGGAGAACAAATGTGGATTGCATGGATTTAGCTCAATGAAGTAGTTTAAATTGCCAGGAATAATTTATGAAAAAAGGCAGTACTGATAAAGAATGAGGCAGGATATTTGAAAGAATAAATGTAGTTTTAATATCTCAAAGTTCTTTACATTTGAAAAAGAAGGTATATTTAATTAATACACTTTTAATGGGAAGTTTGAGTTTGTAGAGCTTGCTGGGGAAGAAAGGAAAGAGAATTGGCATGGATAGTGATTTCATTTTGGTGGGCTTCTGGATTAAATTTAGTCAAAAGACATGAAATATATAATAAAAAAAGTTTGTCTTGTGATATTGAATCCAGCTGTGTTTTTAACATTCTAGCATATGTATTATGTGATAAAATAATGTAGTTTGGAGAGGAAGATTTGTTAGAATATATGGAAGAGTTCAGAAAAAAATGGAAAGAGAAAAAGTGCACCAATATGAAATGAAGGTTTATCATAATATAAAAGTGAAGTTATAGGAATCTATATCTATAGAAATGTTGATAAAAATATTTAAGGAATATCTATCTACATATGTATATATGGTAGATGCACAGAAGACATTGGTAGGTACGTGGAATACATGGATTATGAAAAACGGATGTGTTTTAATAGGAGAAATTTTTCAGTATATCTATAGGAATGGTCTGATTTCTGTGGAGGATTTCAGTAGATACAATTTCTGTAAAGGACAATATGAAATATAGGGTGATGGGAAAGAGGCTTTCTAAAGTATGAGTGTAATGTGGAAGAGACAATAAAATGCATTTTTAGCATGTAAAAAGATTGGGGAATAAGTGAAGCAAAATGAACAGGGTAGTTATGAGTTCCATTTTTGCTGGGATGTTTGTATTTATTATAAAAAAATAAGCCATGGGCTTTGAATAACACTGTTAAAATCTAAGCTTTGGTTACATCAAAAAGGGCGGAAATAAATGCTTAAGAAAAAAAAGGATAAGATGTACATACTAGTTTTATTTTTATATGTATATAGAACATATTTATTTAGATTTTTAATTTTATGTGAGTGTATAAAGATGGTTGTGGTTTTAAACTTAAGAATACCTACTGTTTTCAGTAATTATCATTGTATCTTTTATATTCACCTGACTTGCCACCAACTCAGGAAGACAGGACCTTGGTTAAAAGTCTTATCCAAAGGATAGCAAACTCAGGAATGCAGCATTCCCCTCCCTTATGCTGCAGAACAGTGTCACTTTTGGAAAAATGAAACCAAGTAACTGGTGAAACAACAGAATCTACAGTATTATGTTCTTCCAGCATCAAAGGCAAGTATGTTGCCTGTTGAGTCACTGACAATAGCGTGATCTTTAGAGACACTGATACATCATTATTAAGTTCTCCACCTTTGTGACTGAATAACCTCTGTGGTAGGCCTTACTTGTTTTTTCACAAGTGAATAAATATCTTTTCAGTTTCTTATGGCCTTTTTGTTTTCCTAATGCTAAGGGCATAGTAAATATCTTTTTATACTCAAGAGGCCAAAGATGGGTGTACGTTTAGGTCTGCTGTATTCCAAGCAAATCCCATAAGCTGTTAGTCTGTTTCAGGACAGAAGTACATTCATTATATTTGCTTTCTCAACTACAAAGCAGTTTCTGCAGTCAATCCACAAAAGTATGTCCAAACTGAAAATGTAGTTTATTTAAACCTTTTTGCTTCCCCTCCGTAGTCATGTTCTCTGAAACTGTGAGGATTTCTTTCTCATAATGACTCTCCTTAAGGTTTTTATCTAGAATATTGGTGTAACAATATCCACAACAACTAAATTTGAGTCACACTGGTCATTTAAACATCATTTTACTGCTTTCTTTGTCAA
The DNA here is from genome assembly GCF_019279795.1 of Protopterus annectens. Lineage (NCBI taxonomy): Eukaryota > Metazoa > Chordata > Ceratodontiformes > Protopteridae > Protopterus > Protopterus annectens. The sequence continues at coordinate 382,892,246 of NC_056732.1, read as the reverse complement.
GGGCTGCTCCTGCTCTTTTTAAGGGTGTATTCTGAAACAAAGGTATCTCAGCTGGAACTACTTCTGTTTTAATGTACAGGCAGTGTCAATCATAACTGACCCAAAAGATTCTATTAAAAAAAACAATAAATCTGAAAGCTGTTCTTTGACATGGGAAGTAATTCCTAGTCATCCACAACACCGACCTCAGTCAGCAAAGGTGACTCTATATTAAAGTGGTAGAACATGTTAGTTGTGTTGCTCCATTAAATTTTGAAGTGAATTACATTAATATTAAAAAATGTTCCTTGATTTTTTTTTTTTTTTTGATAATTTGCCCTCCAATTACTTCTGTCCAGTAATGGCAGGTATTAACGTTTCATACCTTTTGTTGAGGAAATGCATGTTGATGTAAACACATTGAAAGGTGTTACACAATATACTTTATGGGTTGCCTCTGGCGTTTAATGTTAGTCAGTAATGACAAACATTACAGTTTCTTCATTCTTTTTCAAGAATTTCATTCTGATGCCAAACCTTCTATTCTATTATTTTTTTACAATGAGCTACAGTAACATTTAAAAACTTGCTCGTTCAGTTTGCATCTTGGTCACTCATTACTTGTCACAAATTTGTAAGCAAGAAAGTTGCACAGAATGGTTTTAATAACACTGTGCACATCTACAATCTGAGAAATGCTGTTTGTGTGGCTGTGCACACACCCACACACACTTGAATGCATTGTAGTATACACTTTCTGTGCACCCTCTGAGGTTTATAGTCAGTCAATAATGCAATATATTACAGTTTAGGAACACAGGACTATAGGAACAATAATAGGAAGGTGATTACTGGGTTTAGAAGAGGTCAGGCCATGTATGCCTTCAATAAAAATATCTTGTCACCCTTTGAGTACTTCATGGAAAAGCCTGAATCTTCATCATAGTTATGCTTTTGCTACCAGTAAATGCATACAAAAGCAATACTTTGCTTGACTAGTAGTGGCAATTCCATAGAATGGGAATAGGATAATTTGTAAACCTATCCCTCCAGTAACTCAGGTTTATTTGTAGGTATGGATATAGGTTTCTAGTACAGGTGTTCACATAACCACTATTTTTTTTTTTAAATAGGAAATCAAATAGGATTTGGTATATGTTCATTATATTAATCACTGTTGAAGTAGCCTTAGCTATGTGTGTTATGTCCTGCCAAGTATATAACAGTCTGGCCAGCTTCCAAAGCTTTAGTGCACCTTCCATGCACTCCAAAATGTCAGCTTGAACTGGGCTGACTAAGACAAATTTGAGTGCCAAGCTCTTCAGAGCTTTACTATCATTTTAGAGTATACTCCTCTGAGGCTTTCAAGGATGGACGGTCAGCTTATGCTGTTCCTTTGCTGGGCAGTTAACTTACTTTTGGGGAAAAACCCTTCCATGTAATAGGTTCATAGGTTCATACTAGGCTATCTGCCCTAGGGCATTTATAAGCCTAGCCAGAGTGTGTTTGGCTTTCTCCACCCATTTTAAATGAATTTTGCTATGCCCTTTTTCGAGGTTAGTATACTGTGCCTCTGTCTAACAGTGACACTGATTTAATTTATTGTTGATACATTCCACTTCAGAAAAGTTATTTTAAAGTTTGGAGTTTGTGTTGAAATGAACTGTGAGACCATACTGTACTTTTAAATGGGAGTGCTCTTTTTTCCTGTCAGTTTAAACATTTTTTAAAGTAACTGAAAAACATTTTTTCTGTGGGGAAATTTTTTAAAACAAAAAACACACCATCAGTAACTCGAAAATAAACTGCATGAAACAATTTTAGGCGCACTTGACTTTATTATATCCACTTTTCATCTAATACAGACTTCATCAGAAAATACAAATTATACAATGACTGGCCGTTAATATTCAAAAACGAGCACACTGATTGGCCAGCCCAACCAGTGTGCCCGTTGTAAATCTGAGAGTATGCCAACAGAAAAAGGTCCAGTTGCCCAGACTTTTTCCTGTTAGTATATCTCTAATTTTTCCTTTTCCTTCTTTTTTTGAATAAAAAAGAAACTAGAAGACAAGACAGCACAGACAACAATAAAAGGATAATCAGGTATGATCTGCAAAACTTAAAAAACTTACCTGATTATCGTTTTATTTTGTCTGTCCTGAATCTCCCCAAAGTAAAAAGTCTCCCGATTTCCTTTTTATATTCAATAAAAAAAAAAAGAAGAAGAAGCAACAGAGATCTCTCTTTCTTCATTGCAACCTTTACACAGCATTGATGTACTGTGTAAGCTTGGGAACACAAGTTCTATATGTATGCGCAGTACATCAAAAAAGACCCAGGATACCTTCAAAACACGGATGGGCAACATGGATGCATTATGCAAAGACATTATGTAAGAAAAGTATTTTTTTCTTAAATAATGTCATTGTATAATAGCAATAACTCATGGCTGAGTGTGGGCAATGCTGGATTTACCCATGGTTGGCTTTGTTTGGTCACTCGGGCTTCACCCTTGTGACCAAACCACACCAACCATGGGTAAATCCATCATTACCCACACCCAGCCGTGGGTTATTGCTTAAGTAACCATACATCTCACCATTTAAATGGAAGGTCTCCAATCACATTAATTCTTTAATTAACTCATCAATTAAAACAAATATAACATATTAGCCTTTTAAAAAGCTTAAAAGTTTTTCTTACCAAAATTTAAAGAAACAACATGAATGGGATATGAAGTAATATATGAACATTTAAATACATTTTTTCTTAGCAATTTGCACTTTTTACTTTTAACCACCTACCCTTTAAAAACACTTGATGTTAATGGCTTTATTGACCCTAGGATGTTCATCTGCTCTTAAAATAATTTGCCATAAAGTGTCTCTTTTTTCTATACATTTCTTAAAAACACCTCCTCTTTTATCTTCCAATACCTGTTCTAGTACAAAAAACATGAACTTTTTAAAATTACTACAAACTATAGTATGTTTATAAAGTGCATTATCAGTGCCTTTACATTTGATTGAATACAATCAAAATGTAAATATTACATAGCCGACGTTTATACGCACATTTTCTTTGACAGTAACACTTAAATTGTAAAAATGGCATTTATTTTTGCAGTTTGGTAATTTCCTTATATCACCTTCACAACCTTTCTCAAATACCTTAAAGTATTATGTAATGTGGGATTATAACTAGAAGGTTTAGAAAAATAATTGCTTATTACCCCTGTCTTTTTAGAAAGCGGTCATAAGGAACAACAATTATCAGCTAGTGTTAGAGAAGTTCTAGCTAAGAGATATACACATTTTCCCCTATATTAAGCAAACCTTTAGATAAAGCAGTGGTGGATAAGAATCTTATCAATAATACCACCATAGTGTGTAGTTTAGAAATGTCAGTTGACAATTATGAGATTCGTAACATCATTTCTGAGAACTGGTGTGTTTCAGAAGGTAATACTGATGTTTATAGAGCACTAGCAGACAAGCCATATTTTGTTTATAAGAAGAAGGACTGCTTAAAAACCTTGTTACAAAATGACAACCCCTTGGTGAAATCTGTTTCTACTATCAAAGAAAAAGGTAATTATAAATGTGGACTATGTAATACCTGTAGGTTTATAAACAAAGGGGCATTTATTATCTTGTCTCATATGGATAAGACCATTACTGCTACAGAAAGATTTACATATCCTACAAAAGGTGTTGTTTACATCAGTGTTTGTATAGGGTGTGAGGCATTCTACATTGGAAAGACCTCCAGAGCGCTAAATAAGAGAATCAAAGAACATCTGTATTCAATCAAATGCAAAGGCAGTAATAATGCACTTTATAAGCATAGTATAGTTTGTAGTAATTTTAAACAGCTCTTGTTTTTTTGTACTAGAGCAGGTATTGAAAGACCAAAGAGAATGGCGATTTTAAGAACCGTATAGAAAAAGAGGGACTATATGGCAAATTGTTTTAAGAGGAGATGATTCTCCTGGGCAAAATGAAGCCATTAACATTACATGTTTTTAAAGGCTAGAAGGTTAAAAGTAAAAAGTATAAATTGCTAAGAAAAAGTTTATTTAATCATACATATATTATTTTGTATCCCATTCATGTTTTTTCTTTACATTTTGGTAAGAAAAACATTTAGGCTTTCTTAAAAGCATGTTATGTTATAATTGTTTTACGTGATGAGGTAATTGAAGACAACATGATTGGAGAGCTTGCATTTAAATAGGAAGATGTGTAGTTAGTTTATTTTTTCTGATGAAATCTGTATTAGATGAAAAGTAGATATATTAAAGTCAAGTATGCTTAAAATAATTTTGAGCAGTTTATTTTCCAGTTACTCCAGTGTGTTTTTTTTTAACAAGTTTGTAGTTTACCACATATCAGTCCTTTTTTATTTGAGTTAAAATGCTTTTTACTGTGTTTGTGAAAAATGTGACTTTAAAAGATTTTTTGTTTTTACTGGCATTTGCTGCATGTTTCCCTGGGAAAGAGGCACCATTTTCAGCTTGACCATGGAACAATCTGCCTGTCTCAGGGTCATTCTTTTTTTTAGCAAAAAATGAAAAAAAAAGAAAAACAAAGAGTTAAGCAAACAGCTTTTGCCATCACAAGCAGCCGCAGGTGGGTGACTGCTGTGGCTATTAGTTGTATCTCAGAGTACTCATTTTTTACCCAGATCCCTCTGGTGTAACACCTACAACCAGTATGGACTGGGGTTATCCACATCTTCTGCAGCTCTTAGGGCTACTGTTGTCAGTCCTGGGAAAGCTTCCCTGTTTTGTCTGAATGCTGTGCCTATCCCTGAGGAAGCTGATGCTGCCATTGATAACACTGTTGGTCCCAGTATTCCTATCAAAAAGAAAGGGAAACTAAACTTGTATCTCCTCCTCTTCAAATTTCCTTGAAGCAGGAGTAGTTTACTACACCTGGCTCAGGATTTAATTCAGGCTATTGAACCTTCTTATCAAGTAATTTATGGTAAAAGAAAGAGGGATACATCTTTTTCTGAAGAGATTTAAGATTCTGAATCTGGACAGGAAGAAGAAGGGACAGATGCAGGGTTTTCTCCTTAGATTTCTGATTCAGTTTCAGGTGGGAGCTCATATCCTGGCTCTCCCTTGGGGGGGGGGGGTCTGTTCTTTGAGACTATTTCTAGAACATACTGGTGTTCTCAGTGGAAGAGAACTGAGGTTTCTCAGTCCCTAAGAAAATACTATGAGCTGTTACAGATGGAATTTCCAAAACTTGTACCTATTCCTCCAGTTCTGTGAGCTGTGGAGGGTGTGTGTGTGTGTGTGTGTGTGTGTGCGTGCAGTTTTCCTGACAGTCAGCCAGCTGTCACTAAAAAGGCAGATAGGATGTATAAAGTTCCTCAGCCTTTTACATTTTTATGCACTATTCCCAAACCTGACCCAGCAGCTATAGCCGTAGTTGACTCCACTGCTGCTAAACACTTAATTCCAGTCCTACTATTTCTGATAAGGATGGGAAGATTATTAAGTATGGGTAACAGGGGTGGCTAATGGTACTGGACTGCTGGGTTGCACCCCCCCTTTATTTAAAAAAGGAGATGAACTAACTAATTAGTAATTACGTTAAAGATTAGTGCTAGCAGCAACTTATAGGAACTGCAAACTAGTGCAAGGATGCAAGTGTTTTTTTTTAGGTTTTTTTTTTTTTTTTTTCCCAGAATTCGGAACAATCATGCTTGAGTTCCAATTGTCTTAAAAAAATTCTCTCCTCTTGCTACTGGACTTTTTTTAAAACAGTTCAGATTGGGGTGTTAGTATGCATCAAAGAAGATGCCCAGAACTCATTGCAGGTTTAACTGCTGGAATGTAGATGCTGACTGGACTGTTAGGGTCAGCAGCCTGTCATATAATCTGCATATATGACACTGATGTGTAGTGTAACTTGTAAACACAAATGACCGTGACATAGAACACTAATTAAAACTGATTCCTTTAGTGTAACTTGTCTTACTCTTGTGTCCCCTTCCCCTACTTTATCAATTAGAAGTTGAGAGAGGTGCTTAGATTTAGCAAGAGAGAGATTAGTGAGAGAAAGAGAGAGAGAGAGCTCACTGACACCGAGTCTGAAAATAATGTTCAATTTTGAGAGTGACTGAGAATCTAAGGAAGGCTATTTTAAGATCAAACCCCCAACAGAAAAAGAAAAAAAGAGAAAGAAAAAAAAATGCATTGAATTTGAACAGACATTATTTATCAGTCATTCAGTCAATTCTCAGTTTAAACTTTTTTTTTTCCTGGTAGGATCAACCAGATACTTTCTGCATTTTTTTTTTGTCAGGATCCACCAGATACTTTTTAAATTATTGTGTTTAAACTCTGACTTTTGTTGCTGGAGTGGATTATAAATTTTCTTTCTGACATCCTGGTTCTGGCAGGGTCAACCAGATAGTGGAAGGCCTTAGGCAGCTTAGGCAGTAGCAATGTTTTTATAGATGACTTGTGCAGTGCGCTCATTGTTTTGGTGGTTGTTTGCGATATTTTTGTAATATCCTGGCAAATTCAACCAGATACTAGTAGGTGGTCTGTCATGCCTTTCAATTGTACAGATTTTATCAGACTGTCCAGATTTTGCCAAATATTTTTGGTCCATTTTTCATAAAATTGTGTTTTTCTGGCAAATTAGTGGTGGATCATTAAGGGCTGAAGTTAGAATATAATGACAGACAATTGAGTTTAGACTTCATACTCTTCAGTAAATTCATGCTTATGCAAAACCTATTATTCCATCAAATTTCTAAGTTTGTAAGAGCAATATTTTCGGGCCTTTGTCCCAGTTTTATGTATGGCTTTGCCCAGATTTCTTGCTCTAAGAAGTTGAGAGCTATGTGGTCTGTGTTTTTTTAAATATAATATCCTGGCAGGGTTAACAGATACTAGGGAAACAATGTGTTTTGAGAACTGTTGATGACTTTCTTTTTTTAATATAATACACAAGCAGGGTCATCCATATACTAGTAGGTGGTCTGTGTGATTTTGGGGCTGTTGATGACTTTCTACTTTTTTAATATAATACCCTGGCAGAGTTAACCAGGTACTGGGGAAGCAGTGTGCTTTGTAGGCTACTTGTGGATGCCTTTTTCTAATATAATTAATATCCTGGCAGGGTTAAAAAGATACTAGGTATGCAGTGTGTTCAGGGGGGCAGTTTGTGGATGTCATGTATTTTTTAACCTAATATCATTTTGCAGGGTCAGGCAGGATACATTAGAATGGTTTGTCAAAGTTTTATTGTTGAAACAAACTTTATTCTTGCATCAATAAAGTGTGTATGGGTGAACTGAAGTACAATCACTTGCAAGTTCTTGGCTTTGTGATGTGAAAGAAATATAGTAATGTAACCGTAGTCTTCTCCTTTCATTATTTTAAACCTTGTAGGCTCAAAACAGATTCTCTGAGTAAGCACTTGGGAATGGGGCTATGCCTATGTGCAAATGGAATGACTGGCCTTTACTGTTGTAGTTCTGGCTTGCTTTGCAAGAGTAACGTACATTTGAGTAAAGTAAGATTGACCACAAGCTCTGAACTCTTTGAGTACTATGTAAAAAAAAAATACATTGACAGTGTTGTCTTTTGTGTGTGTGTGTTTTAACTTTGCAAGATCAAGTCAGATACTGTGGGGGGGGGGGGGGCAATAGGGATTAGAGCTTTGTGCGAATGAAACAACTGACCCCTACTGTTTACTCTTGTTGTGACTCCAGCTTTGCAAAACAATGATAGTTTTCTGTCTGCACTTTCAGATGAAAGTCATATAATTAGGAAGTGTATGAGTAATTCTTAATCTATGTTATTTCATATCTGTTCATGTAAATACTGAATGTCTCTTTAAAAATGGTTGTAATATGTTGGAGCTTTCCTCCCCAGCCTGGACATATGCTGAAAAAGGTTTTTTTTTTTTATTAAAGTCGGTTGTAGAAACTTTGGTAAACAAAGGTAAAATAAATAAAATGAAACGTGTACTTGGCTGGCTCACACACACTGTAACTAATGTTTCTATCAACAAAATTAAAGTCATGCAAGTTTGCAACCCAAGCTGACATACAAGCTTGTGACTACTGTTTCTGTGCATCAGAGTAAGTTAATGCAACCATTGCTATCTTTGTTTTATTCCTAGCAGGGTAAAGCAGATACTTTAGATCAGCAATTGATATGATGGCTGTTTGTGGATGAAATGTTTGGCACTGTAGCTTTGGTGTAAATAATTCTGGCTTTGGAGGACTAATGCATTTTGGTGAAAAACAAAGGTATGCAAACTACTATTTGTATTCATGAATACATTAATGAAAACATTATTACTAATATTAATACTGACAAGGCCAAACCACCTACTTTAGGTAGGTAACTGGCATGGGGGTGCTGTTTGTAAATGAAATAACTGGTTCTATTTGCTGTTGTAATTCTGCCATTGCAAGACTACTATGCATTTGAGTGGAATAAGATGGAGTGAGTACAAGTGCTGAGCTTCAGCTAATGTTTTTGTGAAAGCAATACAGTAATGTAACTTGTCTTCTTTTTCATTTTTTTAATCTTTTAGGTTCAAACCCGGTATTTAGAGTAGGCAGTTGAGATGGAGTCTATGCCAGTGTGAGAATGAAATGATAGACCTTGCCATTTACTATTGTAATTCTGGCTTTGCAAACATAATATGTGTTGGGGGTAGGCATACAGGCTGTGACTACTGTCTCTGTACAGCAAAACTAAACTAATACAAACATATTATTATTTAATCTTGGAAGGATCAAAGCAGAAACTGTTGTGGGCAATGAAATTACTTGCCCTGTTTTATTCTCTTAATTCTGGCTTTGCAGGACTAATGCGTATTTTGGAGAAGCAAGATGGAATGCAAGCTGTGACAATGTGTGCATCAAAAATACAATAATACAAGCATTAATATTATTTTTTTTAATCCTGGCAAGGTCAAGCCAGATACTTTAGGTAGGTCAGGAGCATGGGGGACTGTCAATGAAATGAGTACTATTCATGAAGCTGTTCTTAAAATGTAAACAACAGTGATAATTAATAATTTCTGTAAGATATTTACTTCAGGGTTATGACCACCGCGATACCAGAATGAGTGAGCAGACTGTTATTTAATATTAGAGACTTGACTTTTGATGAAAAGTAAAGAATCAAGAGGACTGGAAGACCCACACCTGATCTCAAGATGGAGTTTCAAGGTAAAAGTAGGTCAAGAACATATACACACAGCTTCAGCAGCTCAGTCTATGACAAGCACATCTAGATATGTCATTGTGAGGAAATGAACAGTTTGTACTGCTTCCCATGTTTATAGTTCAGGGAGGAGGATGCCTGGACATCAAAGGGTGTGTATGACCTGAAGAAAATTTCAGAAAAGGCTAGAAAACATGAACAGTTTGCTAAACATTCTGACAACCAGATGAGTCTAGCAATTGTGGGAATTGTGGATACTAGGTCTCAGTTAGGTACACAATGTCACTTATTAGTGGAAAGACACAACAAGAAAGTAGAAGAAAACCGTCATGTTCTATCACTTATAATTGACTGCATCAAGCTGTGTGCTGAAGAAGTAGGTTAGGCCATGATGAATCTGAAGAGAGCTGGAAAGTTCCACAGACCGGAAGACCTCACCTGCAGGATTTTTCAAAAGTAGGTCAAGCACATACAAATTTCAATTGATTTTAAAGGAATATCAGAAACAGTTCAGAATGAACTCCTGGATTGCATGCTATAATATGCAGAAAAGAAATTAAAAAAGATATTTGTACTGCAAAATTTGTAGCAGTAATTGCAAATGAGACCACTGATGTTGCAAGGCTGTTGCAAATTGCCATTGTGTTCTATTGTGTTGTCAGTGGCCAGGTGCAGGAATGTTTTTGGGGATATTTTATACCACCTGGATTAGACTGGAGAGCATATTGTTGGTGTGATAAGTGAACAGTTAAAGGAATTAGTGGGAGACCAGCATAAAAAAGTGGTTGCTAAGAGTTATAATGGTGCATCTGTTATGAGTGGTGTTCAGCATGGAGTCCAGACCATCATAAGACAGGAATTTAAATATGCTTATTATGTACACTGCTATGCCCACCAACTTAATCTGGTAATGCAAAGAGCTACATTATATAATACTGAAGCAAGGATTTTTTTTTCAACTCTTGGTTTTTATCACATTCAGCTCGATGACAAGCTGTCCTGGCCAATACTGTAGCACAATGCGTGCCACAAATGTCTGGAACATGGTGGAATTTTAATATCCATACAGTAAATGCAGTGAACAAAAACTTGGACTTGCTGTCAGAGTGTTTTTATTATTTGTACAAGTGCCCTATATCTGCTGCAGTAACTGCACAGGAAGCAAATGGGCTACTGTGAACAAGAAGATGATGAATTTAAGTTTTGGGTAACTGTTTTCCATCGTATAATGCCCCGTGTTGACATCCTGCACAGGGAATTTTAGTGTCGCATCACAGATGCAACCACAGTTGAAAAGGATGCACATATGTTTTTGGATGCAATTGACAGTGTCAGATCAGATATCAACAGCACTGCAGAACAGTACCTACAGACTGAGAACATCCTGGCAAGATGTAGACGAGGACCATCAAGATCCCAACCATTGGATGACACATTGTCGATTGCTGCAAAGGAAGTATGTAATGACATAAAGTTCAAGGCAACAGCACGATTTGAACAAACTGGGCATCATCAGGCTTCTCAGTTGCTACTGCCTGGAACTTTTCAGAAAACATAAAAGTTTCCAGAAAATCTCTTCACAGTAACAATAAAAAAATATCCATTCCTGTTGAGGGGACAACTTAGAATGAAACTTGGAGTTGTGTATTGCCATGAAGACTTTGCAGCAAGTGACAGAGCAGTCAAGATGTTAAAATTATTGGCGGACAACTCATTAACCAGTGTGTTTTCACAGATTTTCAATGTGTTGTCGGTTATAGCCACCGTGCCAATGCCAACTGCTGAGGCAGAAAGGTGTTTCTCAACACTGAAAAGAATTAAAACATTTCTTCATAGTAGTAGTGAGGGGTAGGAAAGAATGAATGCATTGGCTATGATTTCCATAGGAAAAGAGTTAACTCAGGGTACAACAAACTTCAACCAAAGAGTTATCGATTTGTTTGCACAAAATAAAGAGAGATGCGTGGACTTTATTTACAAGTAAGAAACCTGAAATACCTGAAGGAATACAACAGTGGCACACGCACTTATTGATGCTATACTACAAGCACTTACTTGGTACCAGGGTCACATAAATACTGTATTTGCTTGGGAAACTTGAAATGTTCCCTTTTGTGTGACCAGAGAAAACAAATAAAAATCAAATCCAATATGACCTGATGTGTTTTAGTCCAGACCACAGTTCTCTTCAGGTGCAGAAAGTGAGTAAGAATTACTGTTTGCAGCATACTGCGTACGTAAGTCTTCAAACCAACCTACATACGCTTTAGCAATGTGCTGCTCAGAATACAGTGAATACTGTGTTTGCTTGGGAAATGTGAAACGGTCCCTTTCATGTGTTGAGAAAAAGAAACAAAAATCAAATTCAGTATGACCCGATGTGTTCCAGACCAGACCACAGCTTCTCTTCAGGTGCAGAAACAGAGTACGAAGTATTGTTTGCAGCATATTGCTTAGATAAGTCTTCAGACCAACCTGTATATACATGTAGCAAAGTGTTCTGCCTCCCATCTGGGGTAACTGTAATAGCAAACTGTATTACCTTTGAGATCATCTCATTGTCTCTCAGAAATGCTGGCACATTAAGCATTGTAGTGACCTTGAACTGTGAATAATAAATTAAGATACAGTGAGATCTCCAAATCTCCTCACTTTTCATTTGGCATTATACCAAATGCAGATTACTTCAGACAGTATAGTGTATGTTTACTACATCATGTGTAATCATAATAGTTTGATGCAGTCAAGACCAACCACTTTTTTACTTTTTAGAGGTATTTAAATTATTATTATTATTATTATTATTAGCTCTGAAATGCACTTTAGTCTAGTACTGGTTGGTACACTATTCAGCATGTGCAATAGTGACTGAGTACTTACTTTACGTAAAATGGTAAGCATGGGTAGTGTTGAGACCACTGTAATATAGCTCTGCCCCTTTCTTGTCAGCCACACTGATTCAGCTGTCTCCTGCAGCCCCCCTTTGATTTGAAGTCACCAGCCACAGCTGGTAAAATAGTGTGCTTCTGCAATTTTGATTTTCAGAATTTTGAATTCTCAGATTCATCTGCTAAGCTTTGTCCTGACTAATTAGGAAAATGTGAGGAATATGTTGCTTGCAGTTTCTTCTTGTGAGGAAAAATCTGCTTTAATTACACTTTTATTGTTTAAGTCACTACTTGTATACAGCATGTGTATGACTCTGCTGATACTACTTCAAGGGCTGTGGCCACTGGAACTGTTCTGAGGACGTCTGTATGGCTACATTCTCCCAACCTCCCAGATGATAAAAATGATATTTAAAATTCTCCTTTGGGTAGAGATTTAGTATTTGGCCCCTCTGCTTCAGAGCTGATCTAAGAGTGTGATGAAAGGTGTAAGCTGATACAAGGAATCTCTTAAGATTTTTCAGCATTGTTTTTCCAAATCTTCTATGGGATTCTCCTAACCCTTCATCCAGTTTAGGTAAGAAAAAAAAAAGAAGTCTCAACAAAATGTAGGTAAACAGATGTTTAAGAAGAAATGGCAAGGAGTTCCATAAGAATTCTGGTAACTCCCAAAACCCATGACAGTACAATAAGTCAGAATGATTATTTAAGTGACTTTGTCCCTCCTGACCCTTGCAGACCCTTTTTTTTCTTCCAGAAAATTTGAATTTCCACTTTTCTCTTTGGCAACAGATAGTTTAAGACAAATGGGTTCTGAAAATCATTCATGAAGGTTACAGATGGCATTGGGAGGAAATTCTTCCTTTACAGGGACCAGATTATTTTGTTTCCAGTTGTCCTTCATTACTTGCTGTTCCACAGAGAAAAAGAACCAGTTTCAACTTCCCAGGTGGGAAAGGGGTTTTATTCAAGGATGTTTTTAGTGCCAAAGAAAGAAAAAAAATGCTTGGAGACCATTTCTGGATTTTTCTTTACTAAACCTGTTTGTGATCGTACCAAATTCAAAATGGTGTCACTTCAAAACCTGTTACCCCTTCTTCCTCATTCATATTTCCTAGTAACACTAGCTTATCACATTCCTATTCATCCACATTTCAGGCATTTCCTAAGGTTTTGTGTGTCTGGATTGCATTATCAGTTCTCTCCCTTACCCTTTGGACTATCCACTGCACCAAGAGTCTTCACAAAGTGTCTAGCTCCAATTATAGCTCATTGCAGGCTACAGGGTATCAACATTTTTCTGTATTTAGATGACTTCCTTATCTTTGCAGAGTCTTTTTCAAAGTATCAGGACTATCTGTCTTGGGTAAGAGATCTTTTATACAAGCTGAATTTTCAAGCGAACATTTTAAAGTCTTTCTTGAATCCTTCTCACAAGATTATGTTTCTGGGATATCAACTAGTCAACAAAGTTGCAAGATCTTTTCTTCCACAGGAACAAATGGTTTATATCTAGAGTTATTTCTAGAGTTTTCCAGTCAGGCTTCAATCAATGTGAGGGAATATCTCAGAATTTTGGGTCTCATGGCATCTATGATCCTCATGATAGGCCTGGTAAGACTCCACAGGAGAAAGATACAGTGGTACCTGATGTCTCTTTGGTCCCAGGACCAGCACCTCTTGCCTTTTCAGATCCCAGTGCTGGGGTCTGTCAGAAGAGAAATCACTTGGTGGTGACAACAGATATCCCTAAATCCACGTCTGCCCTTCTTCCTCAGTTTTCCAAGATAGTCAATCACCACAGACACCTCGAACTTTGCTTGGGGAGCAGTTTCAGGAGGGATAAAAGTGCAAAGTGTTTGGGACACCAAGGACAGGTGCAGGCACATAAATGTAAAAGAAATACTTGCCTTGATCAAGACACTTAATTTTCTGAATTATCTTGGGTCCCTGTGACCTCTTCAAGTTGTTACAGAGAATAACTCGGTAATGTGGTACAACAACAAGCATGATGGAACCAGGTCATTACCTGTCTGCAGACTAGTCATGTTAGCTTGGGATATAACTTCACAGGATAATCTCATGCTACAGGCATCCTACATTCCATCAGTGCACAATTGTGTGACAGACAACCTGAGCAGGACAAGCATAGACCCATGTGAATGGAAACTATATAGGGGGGGGGTCTTCCAAGATTTGCTCCATCTATGGGGAGTTACTCAGGTCACCCTCTTTGCCTCCTCTCTGCACAGTCAGTAGGCAAGATTCTGCTCCAGGACTCCATGCAAGAAGTCCTGTAAGACAGACACCTTTTCTTTTCCTTGGATAGGAATGTTTCTGTATGATTTTTCACCCTTTCCACTAATATGACGGCGCAGTGTACAGCGTTTTTTTGTTGTAGCCTCACAGCAAGAGGTTCTCTGGTTCAACTCTTAGCTGGGTTGCCTTCTGTGCAGAGTCTGCATGTCCTCCCTGTGTTTGTGAGTGGGTTTCCTCCAGTTTCCTCCCACATTACAAAGACATGTTCCTGGAGTGTTTCTCCCCAGGTCTGCACTGAACATTGGCTCATTCAAGCTGGACTTTCCTGGTAAACAAATATTAAATAAATAAATTAATTAATTAATAAATACCTTGGTATCTGAAGAAGCTTTATGTGTTTGTAAAATTAAAGCACTTATATTTTGTTACTTTATTAAAAGTATACGGTTTTAAGTGGAGAGTAAGAATTTCTGTTTTTTACAGCCTGTTTTTTGTGGATTTTTCGCTGTTTGAACTAGTTTGTGTATAGCACACAGGTCATCTTATAACTGCCAGTAGTCTATTTAGTAAAATGGCACTTGTGCTAATCTACAAGGACAGTTGGAGGATTTCAAGTCTGTACAATCCATGTGTTTAATAATCATTGTGGATTTTCCCATTGAGCAATATGCTTTGATTTGTGTGTACCAGAGGTGCACATTTGATTGGTCTAAAAATGGAAGAGTACAGGGGTAATATGATTTTTTTTTTTTATGTTGATTATAATACCTTGGACCTAGATGGAAGGATTTCCTGACTAAGGTGGAAATCTTATGATCAAATTAGAGAGTTGTCCACATAAGTACCCAGGTATCTTGTGACCCTATCTGCTGGAAGAGGAATACCATTTTAAACATATAGTGTGGGAAGGCATGTTTGCTTACACCAACTATATTGCCCTTATTTGCTTTTTGATTGATTTTGTTGTTGCTGTTCAGTACTGCAGGTATATACATATTCCAGTGCAAATCTGAAGTAGTTAATTATCAGTGGATAAGTGAATACCAATACTCAGCTTGCAACCTAGATTCAAAGATATTCCAAGATGGCCACTCATTCCCATAACCATTGTCACCTTGCCAGTACCCTTCCTCTGGTATTACATTCTTTTCCCATGAGGGCCATGGCAGTAAATCCTGGAGTAAACCTGTAGATACTATCTCTTTTTAAAGATAAAGTAAATGGTTGGATGGGTAAGTCCCATTACTGTGCATGCAGGGGAATTTTATTTTACAAATATGGTGGGTTCTGGTTTATAAACCCATTCATCCATAATGTCTTATTTATTTGTTGGTGAATGTTCATATCCATGATTGTAATATTGGTGGTGATATTGGACTTGTGAAGAAATATGAGGTCCAGGACAACCAGGACTCATATGGCACAATAAGCAAGACAGAGATGTCTGCTCAAATGTCTATAAGACAGCAAAAATATGCTTCCAACCTCTCTTGCGACTTTAGGCCTGTGATATTTTTGATTAACAACTTTTGTGTTATTTCTTATTGCTTGGTGTGTTTAGTGAGGTAAAATTAAGTGGGGAAGTTCTACTCAATAATTTACCTAATCTGTGCTGAGTATAAGGGACTGATTGCTTATTTAGACCTTGATCATGTTTATTAGGCAATTAGATGTACTAAATAAAAAGCATTTTCTCATAGTCACTGTTACATGATGTTCAAAAGGAAGGGAACAATCAACACAGGTCTTAGGTCCTGAAGTTCATTTTCTTTCAGTAGTGGTGTGTTGTCAATGCACTGTGATAGGAGGCGGGACTGTTTACCAAAAGTAATGTTACTGCACTTTTTAGCATTTACTTTAAGGGCATTCTGACTATACCAATAGTTTACTAGGAAGAGATTATGCAGGGTTTGTGTGTCATAGGTTAACTTAACATCAACCCCCATTTGCAATCATCTGTAAACATTGTTAGCCATAGGCTACTGACTTTGATGTCCACTACATAATTGTTAAATGGGAGAAGGCCCATTACTAATCCCTGCAGTATCCCATTCCTTACAAATTTGCCTTCATACTGGCTACCATTAACTTTCATAAATCAGGATATGCTGGATAGTCAGGTTGCAAGCCAGTAGGCAACCCAGGGGTAAGATTAAGTTTGCTAAACTTTGCAATAATTCCACCATGGGGGATACTGTCAAATTCCTGGCAAGGTCAAGACAAACATTTTCCACAGAGTGAGCACTGTACATGGAGCTTGGTATCGTTTCATGCTAGTTTACACATTTAGGGAATAACATGGTCTTCAGCAAACCAAATTAAGTGTGGTCTAGATCTGGTAAGTTGCCTATGCATATATAAATCAAGTCTGCTATGATTATTTTGATGCATTTGCAAATAAGACTGATGAGGGGGATTTGACCATAATTACCCTGGTATGTAGAGGGGACAGCATTGTGTAGGGGTTCACAGTGTCTCTTCTGCTGTCATCAGACACACATCCTGTGTAGAGGTTGCTGTTGAACATTTTTAATTACTTCCTTGTATACTGCATGGTACTTCCCACTGATGAGAATGATCTCTGTAATGTTATATGGTCAAAAAGAAACATTATATTTATCCTCTGCCTTTAATGTGAGAGTTATTCTCAGACCTATTTCAAAGTGATTATAAAGAAAATTACATTTTCAGGGATAATTGTATCAACAGTGTGGGTAGGTATGTTGAAGATACCACAGCATTTATCCTCTGACATATTGAATCTTTCCCTGAGATTGCAGTGTATGATATGGTATCTATGAGCTGGGTGGCCATGGCGGTGCAGTGGTTAGCATTGCTGCCTCACAGCAAGAGGTTCTCCGGTTCGATCCTTGGCTGGGGTGCCTTCTGTGCGGAGTCTGCATGTCCTCCCTGTAGTCGCGTGGGTTTCCTCTGGGTGCTTCGGTTTCCTCCCACATCCCAAAGACATGCTGTAGGTGGATTGGACACTCTAAATTAATTGGCCCTAGGTGTGAATGTGTGCATGTGTGTGCCTTCTGTGGAAGGTTGGGCGCTGGGCTGGCAACTCGACACTGTAAAACTCCACTGCCAATCATGAGCAGACAGGTGATCCACTGTGGCGACCCCTAACCAGAAAAAGCCAAAAGAAGAAGAAGATATGGTATCTATGAGCTCTATGCATTGTTAAACATTATTCCTTAATTTTATGAAATAACTCAAGAAACACTGGTGCTCTGCTTTGCGCTTTCCCTACTGGCATGTGTCACTGTGGTCTTGATGTAGAAGAATGGTGATTTCTTTCAATATTTCTTTATTTTCTTTATTCTGTTGTACTGATCACTCATATAGGAGTTCTACTAGAAAGGTTTCTTCTTGAGTCTATCAGTATATTTAGATCAGACTGTTACAGATATTTCAATGCAGCTGTTTTCATGTTGTTAAAAATTGAGTGGGAATGCGGCAGTCCTCTCAATTTGGTCATTGCTGGAAATTTTACAGATGTCTTTGGTAAGTTGAAGTAGGTTTGCCTTGGAGAAGTCATCAGAGACTTGTGTACCATGTCAGATGGCTCCCTCTTTTTTGATCACCATGTAGTAACTATAGCCCTTCTGCATGTTACATTTAGTTACCAAGGGCATCTGTTCCAAACCCAAGCAATTTATTGTTCTCCTGTACTCTGCCCTGCTTAGACCAATTATAGATTATAATTTATTATGTATCGACATTTGTTGATCGGGAAAGTCCACTGGGCCCAACGACCCATTTTCAGTGGAGGCCAAGGGAGAAAAGCTCCATAGAATCACATAAATTTTTACATAACATCAACTTAACTTTGATAGTCAAGAAAGTTTTTACATAATACAAATTGAAGTAGCTATACAAGACAAATGCATATTATAGAGGTCTACAATACAAGAAAATAAACCCAGTGTGTTAAATTTTTAGTAATTCTGTTTATATATTCTCATAAGTAAGAATACTGTTTAATCAATTCTGTTTATTCAGCCACAGAAATAAAGAAAGCAAGAGAGATTGGATATGAAGACAGATAGTGTAAATTGCAACTGTATTGTTAGTAAAAGTCTTTGTAGTGTATAGTGACCAAAATATTTAAGGTGGTTTAATAATATGACTACAAGAACAGACAATGTTATTGAGATTGTGTTCTTTTAGTGCAAATTTAAATGTTTTTAAAGAGTCTAGTTGAGTAATAGAGAGAGGGAGTGCATTCCAAAGTTTGGCAATGGCATGGGAATAGAGACATTGTCCAGCTCTTTTGTTGTGTTTAGTTATGGTTAAGAGTTGTTTGTTAAGGGACCTAAGATGCCGAGTAGGGGTGTGTGTTTGTATTATAGTTTGAAGGGATGGGCAGTAATTTGGATTATTTAGTATTTTGTGGGTGAGTAAGTTGGGAGTAATGTAGGTAATGAGGGAACTCAAACCAGTTATAGATTTAATGGCCAGGCAATGATGTGTGCGAGTTGGAATGTTGGAGACAAACTTAGCTATTTTATAATAGCATGACTGCAGTTTGTTCAGGAGAGATGTGTGTAGGTTAGTGAAAATGGGGCAACCATAGAGGAGGGAGGGTAGAAGTAGACTGTTAGCTAGTTTCAACTTGGTAGACTTGTCCAAATAGAGTTTATGACTATAGTGTTTGCCAAGCTTAAAGTGGGTCTTTTTGATTTGGCTGAGTATATGATTCTCAAAGGATAGTTTGTCATCAATTGTGATGCCAAGTAGTTTGGCTGTTTTTATAATTTCAGTTTCTGTATTGTTTTGAGAGAATATTTTAAAGTATAGAGTTAGAAGTTTGGTTGTGAATATTAAAAGTTTAGATTTTTTTTGGGATTAAGCAGCAGTTGAGCTTTGTTAAGCCAGGATTTGATGGAATTAAATGCATTTTGCGTTAATTGTAAGAGATCTGAGATGTTGTTGGAGGATGTAATTATAGTCGAATCGTCCATGTATTGAATGAGTGTACTTTGCAGGGATGTTTTATGGAGATTATTAATAAATATGTTAAAAAGCAAGGGCCCAAGAATACTCCCTTGGGAACGCCTGTGTTGTTGAACAGGTAATCGGATTGCTTACTTTGCCATCTAACAGATTGTTTTCTGTTGTGTAGATAGTTATGGAACCAGGTTAGAGTGTGTGGGGAGCAGTTTATGGTCTCAAGTTGTAAAAGTAGTTTTGAGTGGAACACTGTATCAAAAGCTTTTGATAGGTGTAGTAGGCCTGCATTAAGAGCTTTGTATACAGTGCTGGCAAATGACAGTAAGGCTGTTGCTGTGTTGTGTGCTAGATGAAAACCATGTTGGGTGGGTGTGAGTAGGTTATTATTGTCTGTGAGATGTTTTAGTAATTGAGAATGAATACACTTTTCTAGAATTTTAGATAAAGGTGAAAGTATGGAGATGGGCCTGTAGTTAGATAGATCATTGGTGTTACAGCCTTTGTGAAGGGGAGTACTAATTGAGTTTTTCATAGTTGTAGGACATATGATTCAGAGCTTGATCGGTTAATGAGAATGCTAATTAGAAGAGCTATAGAATCTGCTGCAAGTTTTAAGAATTCATCTGGGAGGCCACCGGAAGAGGGGGATCATGGTTTTATTTGTGAGAGCAGTTTACGAACTAGAGAGGTGGGTACTGATTGTAAGGTAAATAGAGGAGTGTATGGGTTTTTGTTGGAATTGCAATTGATGTGGGGGGAGTGGTTAGAGGGTGTATTGTTGTTTATGTTGCCAGTTATACTTTTGTTAGTTTGTAAAGAGAAATCATTAACAAGTTTTTGGATAGTATCAATAAAATGAGAATTGAAGGCTTGGGCAATTTCTTGAGGGTATTTGTCAGGAGATAGGGAGAGGTTATTGAGTACCAGGATTTAGGAGAGAAGAAACAGAGTTCCAGAACAATTTGGGGTTATTTTGTTGGGTGGTGAGTTTAGTGGAGAAATAACTTTTTTATCACTGATGACTTGCTTTTTGGCATAGTTACGGAGTTGTTTATATCTGAGTTGAAGTTGTGGGGTTCTATTTCTATGCCATTCTTTCCAGGCTTTATCCCTGGAGGTAAGTAACTGTTTAGTTTGTTTAGTTAGCCACGGAGCATGGTTAGGCTTTACTCTTTTGGCACATGTGGGGGCAAGACTGTCTAGAATATCTAAAAAGACTTTGTTGAAGTAGTTGACTGCTTCAGCCAGGGGGAGAAATTTGTTAGGGGACCAGTTGAGGGTTTTTAGAGTGTCTAAGAATAGTTGTTCATTTAAATGGATAAGATTCCTAGTTCTTAGACAATGTAGTTTGTCTATCTGAAGTTGGGTTCTATGGGTATAGGCAGGAAGATGGTCACTAAAGGTATTGGGTACGGTCCCTGCCTTGGTGAATTTTTGAAGGTGTGAGACAAGTATCCAGCCTAGGGTTGATTCTGTTTGTTTTTTTACCTTACAAGTGGGTTACAGATGAGTGGAGTAAACCTGTGCAAGTTAATACTATTTACTGGGGAATCAGAGATGAGAGTTTGCCAGTTTATATTTGTGTCGCCAAGAATGATGGTTTCATTAGATATATTGAGAGTGGTCCAGTATAGAAGATCTTCCAGAGTAGGTATGTTTTGACCTGGGGGAATATAGAGTACAGCAATACCTAATTGTTTTCTGTTGTTGATGTAAAGGTTAACTAGCAATAATTCCATATTTCCAAATGTTGGTATAGGTTTTTCATATGGTATAACAACTAAACTGTCACGGTAGATTAATGCAACACCTCCACCTTTTTATGTAGCTGGTCATTTCTATGTATATTATATCCCGGAGGGATTATTTCAGTGTTAGCAATATGTGGTTTTAGCCAGGTCTCTGTGACTGCTACAATATCTGGGGAGTAGTGAGAGAGCCAGGCATTGAATTAATTGGTTTTATTACAGATACTATGTACGTTAATTGTACTGAAGCAGAGGTTCTAGCACTAGAAGAAAGATTTTGGGCAGAATGGTTGACTGGTGCAGGGTTGGGATGAATGTCGCCACATAGAGAGAGGGCTAGTAGTGATATGTAATTTTGGAGGGATGTTGAGCAATGAAGAGAGACCTATTGTGGTGGTTGTAAATTAATTTTAGTTTGATTATGATGACAAAGGATCTAATCTTTGTAAGGTGCCAAGTATGGAAGTTGAATAAAGAGGGTGAGATGTTAGAGAAACTATTGGTATTAGTGTGGGGTGCAATGGGTGATGTGGAATATGTTGAAGTTGGGGAGTCGAATATAGTATGTAGGGAGGTGGTGTGGGATAGGAAAAGAAGAATGGAGGTAAAGGAGATTAAGGTAACACAAGGTTTTGATGTATAGTACATGTTAGGAAAAGGTTGTGGGACTATAGTTCAGGAGAAGAATGTGCTCTTTGTCTCGTATCTCACTAGACATATCCAAACATTTGAAAAACTGCATAGGTTCCTAACCAAAACAACCTCAGGCCTCACGTAGCCAAGCAGCCTGTAAAGGCTGCAGTTACTCTTCTTGTACTCAGTGTCATATAGGCTCCTGAAAGGAAGACCTGTGCTTGGATCCCACTATCTGAGACCTCCTTTTTCTTAATGTGTCATGTAGTGCAGTCAGCACTACAACAACTCTCAATGTGCATCAGTGACTAAGTAAAATTTAAAAGGAGAGATTGTATTATTACCCAACATGTACCCTTGCTGTGGAATAGACTCCATAATATGTCCAGCAGTGTGATTCAGTTTCTGCCGTCATAAATAGTTTATACAATTCTATGGGTAGCTTAACTTATATTCTGCAATTTAAAGGATTTGGCACTTGCATAATAAGTTCTATCACATCTGTCCACATGTCCATTTTAGTGACTGACCTCCCATGGTCAACTGCTGGGTTCTACTCACTTATGTATTGTTTAAAGCACCTTAATACCCTTGTGCTATCACATATCCTGGCACCAGCCAATTAGTTTACAGGTACCCTTTTCTTGTTCATTATGGCAGTTGTCAATTCAGAATGCCTAATTATTGACTCACCTATGAGTAAGACATTTTTGTCTGTGGCAGCAGAGTTATTGGGTGTTTAGTGCTTAGCCCTGCTTTTCTGGTGACTCAGGAGTGGTCTGTGCAAAGTTGCAGTGAGTTGTAGTTGAGAAGCATTGGGTATGGCATATGTGCTAAAGGCTGAGATCGTTTTGAGAGTTTTATATATTCTTAGTTTTATATAAGGTTTTGTCAAACATTTCTTCAAGCCTCGGCATCAGTAATAGGTTTTAATGTGTGTGTATGTGTGTGACTTACCACTACTTTACATCTATATGCAGCAATCCCCTTGGTATGTTATGATCATAGTAATTACAAGATGCATGAGCCACAAGATTGTTTCAACCTTTGTCACCACCCACTCTTATGAAATGACTCCCTTTTAGGTCTGGCCAGGTCTATCATACCACTGCTGAATTTATGAATGCCCATCTAGTTGTCCAGCTCCTTTATAAAGGTACAGTGTGTGACTGTGCTTATCCTGAAGAGGCATTTTGTTCCAAAAAAGGTTTAGGGATGCTGTGTGACAAATCTTTACCTCACATTCATATTTATTTGTAGGAGTAGATTTAGATATCTAGTAGTGCTACCATGAACTGCTTGATTTATGAGGGTGTAAGAGTTCAATTTGATCCATACTAACACCAAAAGCAAGGTGTACATAACCCTTAAGGAACATATACCTATCAAATTCTCAACTCATATTTTAAATATTGCTCTTATCAACTTTGACATTTGACAGAGTATCAGGTTTTGCAATAGCATGTATTTTCTGGAGGACAGGAAGTCTGAAATTCAAATTTCTGTCATTATTTAGTGACTCCAATCTCCAGTGATTTGCCAGGAGACTATAAATTTTATGAGAGGCAGACCAAAAATATGAGGTAAAAATCTGGACATTCTGCAAAATTCTGGACAGTTGAGAGGTGTGCTAATGAGTCTATAGAAAACAATATAGAGATAATGCGCCCAGTCTTGTTTGTTATCTTAGGATTTTTACTTCCACGATCTTTTTAGTTACAAACAGCTAGAGTCTTTTTAATTGTGTGATATGCGTAGTAAGGTATACCCCTGTGTGGGCTTTGTTCACAATGACAGGTGTAAACAGTACATCATACAAGGAGGTGAAGACTTCTTTTGATCTGGAGGAAATAACTTTGGTTATCAGCTGTGCAAGGCAGACTTCCTAACCACTGTTACAGCATGACAGCCAAATAAGAGGGAGCTTTCCACTGAATTACCTAGGTCTGTTATTAGCTTTTCATTTTGAAATGGTGTGCTGCTTATTATAGCTGGAATTAGGTGGTACTTGACAAATACTACAAAGTTTCCCTTTTCTGACATTTTGCTTTAGCTCATTGTTGTACCTACCTCAGGTATATTTCCTGCTGGAGTGCCTGTATGTTAGGGGGGAACTTGATGATGACTTGCAGCTTACAGTCATCTGCAAATTTGGTCATCCAGAGACATTTGACATCAGCCTGGACTTCCAAGACAGTTATGAGGTCAGCCAGAGACATTTGATATCAGCATGGACTTCCAAGACAGTTATGAAGTCAGCCAGAGACATTTAACATCAGCCTAGACTTCCAAGACAGTTATGAGGTCAGCCAGAGACATTTGACATCAGCATGGACTTCCAAGACAGTTATGAAGTCAGCCAGAGACATTTAACATCAGCCTAGACTTCCAAGACAGTTATGAGGTCAGCCAGAGACATTTGACATCAGCCTAGACTTCCAAGACAGTTATGACAAAAAGGAGAGGACTTAGCATAGTGCCCTGAGGGACACTGCCAGTGATTGGTGTCTTTGTGGGGGTGGTTTCCCCTATTCTAACTTCCTGGGTGCTATCTGAGAGCCAGCTGGCTAGCCATCATATAACACAGGGGTTTATGCCTATATCCATGAGTTTGTTTACAATGCTTGAGTGGGGTATTGCATTAAATGCCTTAGGCAGGTCAGGGTAGGCAGCATGCACCATTTTGCCCATTGCTTTGGTGACTATCTCAAAAAAGTTCACCAAGCTGAGTAGTCATGATCTGCCCATGACGAAACCAAACTAGGTTGGAGCCAGTGTTTGAAGGTTTTCTATGTCCTTATTAAATATTTCCATGATAATTCTTTCCATGGCCTTGCACATGAGCCTAGTCAGAAATAAGGGTCTGTAGTTCCTGGGGTCTATTATTGGCCCACCCTTGCATTTAGGGATGACTGTGGTCCTAACAGGTCATGTTTCAGGCTATTTAGGAGGCATCTTGGGATATTATTGGGGTTCATTGATGTGTTGTTTTTGGCCTTAGAGAGTGCATCTGGGACTTGTTCCTTAGTGATAGTTGTGGGGGTATGTTTGGAATTTCCTAGGGGGGGGCAGTCAGGGAAAGGAGGGCGTAAAACTGGAGCTGAATTTGTCAGCCGGCATTTACTATCAGTTCTGCACACTGCAGTGTGCTGCCTTTAAGGTTTTGGTCATAGCTAAAGAAAGCCTTGAGGTTGTCCTTTGTCTGGGATATTATCTTTTCCTCAAATTTGGCTTTATTAGGCTTAGTTTGCCCTCTTAGTTGTTTGTTTAGATTGAGAGTGTTTTTATCACACTGTGCATGGCACTTCCCAAGCTTGGTTGTGACTTTTTCCCTTTTGTTGTACAACCTGTTCATGTTTGGATTCCACGAAGTTGGCTTGTTTTTTGAGTTAGTTCTGGACTTATTTCTTGTAGGTGCAGTTGTCTCATTGCATTTATTGAAATAATTGTACATGGTATTTGTGAATAATTCTGCATCGACAGCTGTATTCTCAGGATTTTGGGGAGACTGAAATTTTGACAGGTTATCACGTAGTAGTAGGAAGTTTGCCTTAGAATAGTCCCTACATGTTACAGGGTTAGTTAGTCATATTATTGATTTGCATTACAAAGGAGACAACTTTGTGGTCTGACCTCACCAGAGGGGACCCTACACAAGGGGGGTAACAGCATTCCAGGTTGATTATGTTTTCACCACTAGTGGGTGTAAGGACTATCTGGTTCAGGGTGTTTGTGGTTACATACTCCAGGAATTTCTGGACCTGTAAGTTTGGGACTGTTTAAGTATCCCAGTTTATACTGGGATAGTTGAAATCACCCATGAGTATAGTATTGGGTTGAATGGCGAGAGCCTCCATTAAGTATAAGTATGAGTTATGGATTTCTTGGGTCATAGAGAGTGACCTATAGCTTGCAAGGATATTATATGGAACTTGCTTATGGAAACCTGGGCATGGAGAAGCCTAATTACATCATTTATTCGACTAATCTTTAGGTGAGTTTGTTGTTGATATTGATTGAGATACCACTCCCTTTTGTCCCTACCTGTACAGTGCAGTAGCTGACCTAAACGTGTGGAAGGTATTTTAGCCTTGGACTGCTGGAGTGCTCTCTGCGGCTTTAAACTATGTCTCAGTAACTGCACAGATGTTGACATTCTCAAGGGTGAAGAGATCTTGGAGATCATGGAGTTTCTTGTTTTGGCTCCTGGCATTGAGCAGTGACACCTTTAGATTCCCTTAGTTTGGTTTTGCTATGTTGGAAGGTTTGTCAGTTTGGCAATTCCTAAAAAAGGCACTATGAGGGAAGATAATATTTTAGCCAGTATTCAAAAGCCTAGAACTGACAGGTACAGACCATCCTTTGCATACAAGACTAGTCAGACTTATTGGTCTTTAGTTCCTGGGGTCCATTACTGACCTGCCCTTGTGTACAGGGATAACCATTACAGTTGTCCAATGTCCATTCATGTGGCACAAAGCCTGTCTAGAGGCTGTGGTTGAACAGTGATTCTAGTGGTCCCAATTAGGCATGTTTCAGGCTGTTTAGGGGGCATCCTGGGATATTATTTAGGCCCATCAATATGGTGTGGCCTGTTGACCATATTTGCATATGTTGACAAATGTTGTACTCCCTTGGAATGGCAGTTGAAACTAAGCCAGCTATTGATGTTAATCATCATTTGTTCATATTGTGGCATCATCTTCGGTAAATGTAGAATACTGCTCAGTGCTAGGCATATACAAGCCTGTGACACATAGTCTGAGAGTTCCATAATGCCTCTCTTCATATAGTCCACAGAGGTTCATCTTAGGTCATTTACACCCACATGGACTAAGATTGAAAATAGTGATATTCTTGGTTAAATGACTTGAGTGCATGGGTGAGTTGGTGGATCAATGCCCCTGATAGACAAGTGACTGATTTTCTCCTTATTCATCCTGGTGAGTGGGACATTTGTCTGCCCTATAATGAATATACTATGACTAAATATTGGTTAGTGTGTTGGTTTGCCTTATCAGCTCTGTAGATGAGGCTCCAAAGGGAGCAGTTCTATGTGTTTTATTGGGTGCTGTTTTGGTAGAGTACTTGTAAGGATGCTGTGGATCCTTTTTGTAGGATTAATGCCTAGGAGGTCTTTGGGTTTTCGGAAGGTTGCTTTTAAGTGCTTCAGCATATGGTGGTCTATTTGTTGGGTCACTAATATGTGAGCTGGGTGTAATGCTTACATTACTGACAACCTGATTGTTAGTTTGAATGCTTTTTGTATGAGAGTCTTGCCTTCAGTGACAGTATGTAATTACATTTCTCACATAACTGTACATGTTTCTCTAAGGATTAGTTGGTTGTCAGTCTGAACTAGCATGCATATTGTTACCAGCATGGATGATCAAAACCATTGCAAATGATTCACACAATTGATGGTGGTCATCTTTATATATGTACTAAGACTAAACATTTTTCTATGTATTAGTTCAGTTTGATTCTTCATTCATGTATTTCAAATAATTTCTATGTGTGCTGTATTACATATTGCCATATTCACCCCTTCTAAGTGTCAGTCTTAAAATATAGCTGTATGTGTGTGTGTGAGCACAGAGACACAGCTATTATTTCAACACCAACAATACTGTAAGCTATACACAGATGTGGATGCAGTCACCTCATCTTTGCTTTGCTTATGCCACTCAACACTGATTGCAACCCCTTTTTTTCTCGAATATTCCTTCTTTCAGGAATGACAAAGAAATTATTTGGGTAAACTGCATCGTGTCTTCAAAATGTTCCTCTCAAATGCTACTACTTACTCATCTCAGATTGTTATGGCACACTGCTGCCTCTCACTTTGTCAATCACAGAAGAAAGTAGATGTGTAGTCACCTGAGTATTGCCCATGTGAAGAGAATTCACTTACTGGCTACTATATATGATCATTATGGATGATACAGCCATAAGGTGTAATTTCAGAGTTGTTTGCTGAGTTTAAGCCAAGTTTTAGTTACAGCAAGAATATCAGGTTTATGTTGGCTAATCCAAACATGTAGTTCAGCAATTATTTTTTATGCTTCTAATATTTATGGCAGCAAAATGTGGATTACTGGGGTTGAAGGTTGATCACTGTAGGTTTAGAGCAGTGTTTGGAAGAAATTGTCTTGATATTTATTGAGATAGGTAGGGCCAAGATTAGGGTGAATGCCTTCTCCCAGAAGGATTTTAGTGTATCGTGGAAGTATTGATACTTGTTTTTTTGGAGAGTATTTTTGCATTTAATTTTGTTTTGGTTTGAGTTGAAATGGAGTTAATCAGTCTATATTTGGAGTTAAAATGAGGGGCATCATTAAATAGGTTTGGTGCAATGTGTGGAGAGTGTAGGGATGAAGTATGAAAAGGTGGTTGGGACAGAGTTGGAGATATGTTGACAGCTATTATAGAGTCATGTCAGGATGAGAGATGGCCCAGTAGCAGGAGAGGTATATAGGTTAAGCTGAGGAATAGCATAATTAAGTAAAGGGATCTGTATATTATAAGTTGGCAGGTAGTGGGGAAGTAGGGATCAAGAAGGAAAAAGAAGTTGCAGGGTAGAAGGACATTTAGTGGTGGTGGAGTCTGAAAGCTTATAGTGTTGCCCTTATTACTTTTATTGGAGCCCAACAGGTGATTGCTTTACAGTACCATGAAAGTATAATACACTCCTGTATTTTTTAACAGCTATGCCAGTACTGTTGTTACATATGTACTACTCTGTTATGTCATATTTCTGGAAATAATTATGTTGTACTGTGATACTATTGTTCCTTTACTGTTTACTTATTAATTCTGGCTTCAGTTTACAAATTTAATTTGTTGTATCACAATATGCCACTTGGCGAAATCAGTAATCATATTTAATCTCTTGTTTCTCTACATTACTTCCTAGTACCTCTTACCTTGCATAACCCTACCATGATGGTTTCGTCTTTCTGTTAAAGATGTTAACTGATTTGGGGTCATTTTCTTTTAAAAACTCTACTTTTCCATCTTTCACTATCAATTGGTATGTTCGCACTGTGATAAAAAGCATTATTTCTTAGAGATTTCATGATTACATCCACATAATATGTTGGTTCTTTGTAGGTACATTATTTCTCAAAAAATGAGACAGTAGCTGGTGAGCCTTTTCTGTTGTCAGATTATGCAGAGTACATTACTCATAAGAACTACTCCCTATGTATTACCAGCCTGGTTGTTTCAGAAATGCTATCATCTTGCTATCTGTTCCAGAGTTTATGTCCATGCACATCTTTTCTGTTATAGGTGTGCACCACTTCGCTAAGAGACTGTTACATTGACCCATAACAAAGCTAAGTTTCATTTAAACTATATCAGAAAGTACATACAGGAGTGTTTCATTGCAATCTTTGTACATAGAGGGCATTATAAAACTGTCCATTAATTGATAAATTTACCTTGTAAGTTGAATGTCAGTAAGTTAAGGGTCTCCTTGAATTTACATAGAAGGCATATATTTTGTGACAGATATGGAAACATACCCAGTTTACCTCTGGTCTGAATGCATACTAAGGGTAAATCCCAGGTAAAGTGGATCTGCTGTCTTTACAGTTAAATAAGTGTCATGTTGTGTTCAAGTTGCTGAAGGGCCTCAAGAACAAGCCTTTCATTGCATATTAAGACTTTTGTCACTGAGAAGCACAGTCTTGCTATACATGGATTTGAATTGTCTTGCAACCATATCTATCTGCAATGTTGGAATGTTAAGTAGTCATACAGTCTAATGGGGTGTTAATGTCACTGGCTAGTAAGTGGAATTCATGAAAATAACAGTGAAGGATATCCTTTGTGGCTCAAGTTAGTCTGTGCACCATGCCTCCTGCATCTAGAATAATAATAGCTACTTTAGCCTTTTATTGAGAACAATATTTTTGCACTTATGTCCCATGCAACAGATTCAGACATTTATTTTGCTGCCAATCCCCCAAAGAGAAACTTAATATTTCATTCTGTCACTCAGTCTGATCTTCATATGTGTCAGCAACCAGACTTGTGTCCTATAAAAACTACCAACATTACTCATGTAAGTTGGCTGTATATCACTCAGTTGTGTTGCAAAGAAGCATCACAACTTATCACTTTCATTATGAAGTTGTTCAATTAACAAATCTCTGCCACCAGGAGTGAAACATGTACAAGAACATATTTATAAGGTATTATATTATTATTATTGTTATTATTATTATTATTGTTGTTATTATTCATTAGGATAGCCCAACTGGGCAGAAGGCCCCTTTTCAGTTGGGGGCCCAGGGAGAAAAGCTTCACACAATACATCAAGTTTCCAAAAGGTTACAGTAAGAAAGCAGATGCTCAGACTAATAAAACCAATGTAAACAATTGTCAGTTAATGGTTAGAACGCAGGCCATATGTTTTTGGCATTGCACGCATTAAAGATATGGCTATAGGTATTAATTAATTCACAAAAAAGAGAGCAAATGAAATATATGTGAGCAGTCAACATAAATAAGTAGGGTAACTACAGTTTCACTGTACATTAACACTAGTTTCTAGGTTTAGGCTTATATGCAGCATTCATATTTGAGTAATTTGCTTGCTATAGGTGGGGTAACAGGGATGCAAGAAAAAGTTAAAAGGGTAGAGAACAATGGTAAATATTTGTAAAGAAGAATGAAATGTCAGTAATTAGATGCAAACATATTGAGATGAAAAATAGAATAACAGTGAAAAGTTTTCAGATGTGAGAGAGGGTTTAGACAAAAGTTATGGGAGGGTTGTGTGGAGAGGATTCATATGAAAAGAGCAGGTAGACAGTAGAGGGTAGATAATGTCTATATGCATGATTAAGTGTTGCTGGGTATTAATGGTATTTGGACAATGAAGTCTAGTGATTAAAAAGAAGTTGAGGTGTAACTTTCTTGAATGACATGAACGTGACCATGTTTCCAAAAAATGTTTGTTATAAGGTTATGGGTTTGTTTTAGGGTGAGCATGAGTGGGATGGTGTTCTAGATTTTGGATACATATGAGCAGAACTAAGTAGAGGAAATCATCAGCGGACTTGCTAGATTTTGTAACTAGCAATAGGTGTTTGTCTGTGTAGTAAAGGGCTCCCTTGATAAAGTAGTGATGAATTATACTGCTGATGTTGGGCCATTTCTCTTGTTTTTTAAATTTGATTGCATGTAATGATTCTCATCTTGCATATCAGACTGTTACTTTCCATTATGGATTTTACTGAAGATCACTGATCATACCTTTGTAGTTGGCAATGGGTTTGTAAATATATATTCAACTACAATTATTATTGCTTCTTTCTGTGTGTGTGTGTGTGTGTGTGTGTGTGTGTGTGTGTGTGTGTGTGTGTGTGTGTGTGTGTGTGTGTGTACACCTATCTGTTTATATCTACATACACTCATTTATTTTCCTTATTTCTTTTATTGATATTTTGTTGACCAGGTTAGTGCCACTAAGCCAGTGTTCTCTTTTCAGAGGTAAAACAAGGTGGTATTCATTCTGACTAAGCAAAATTTCATCAGGATACTTCCTGTACTCTTTTTCATAAGTGCCATGGGATCCTTTACATCTAACTGAGCTGCCAACAACTGTGCCAAATGGGTCTTGGTTTATCATCTTATGTGAATAAGATGCTAAACCAAGAATGTAGCTCCCCCTGTATGCTGCAGTGACCTGGTGTGGGAATAGAACCCACAACTTTCTGCACCAATGGCGAGTCTGCTACTTGTTTAGCTATGGAGGCTGCTAGACACATACATATGTGTGAGCAGGTGTGTGAGTATGTGTGTATGTATAGGTGTGTCATAATATCTAAACTTCTCAATATCTAACATAATATCAAAAAACAAAACATCTCAATCCATAAAACTGAAAAATAAAACATACTTTATGCAAGTTGGAAAGTCTCCTACATCCTCTATGTCATAATATCTAAACTTTTCTATATCTAATACTCATAATAT
Organism: Protopterus annectens; assembly: GCF_019279795.1. Lineage (NCBI taxonomy): Eukaryota > Metazoa > Chordata > Ceratodontiformes > Protopteridae > Protopterus > Protopterus annectens. The sequence continues at coordinate 382,860,579 of NC_056732.1, read as the reverse complement.
GAAAGAACAAACTATCTAAACCTGTAAAACTAAAAACTAACATTTACTTTATGCCAGTTGAAAAGTCTCCTACATCCCCTATGTCGAGGCTGTGCTCCCCCCCCCCACTTTTCTGCAACTTATATATAGACTCTGAGATCCCACAACAGTGAGGAAAGGGCAAAATCCCATTGATAGCAGGTTCAGTACTCCAAGTTTTAGGTAATTTGAGCCAGCTGCACATTTTAGGCAATTTGAGTTTAGATGAAATAAATGGAACCTGCACGCATGTGCGTGCGCGTGCGTGCATGTTTGTGTGTGTGTGTGTGTGTGTGTGTGTGTATATACACATGTATGTATATATGTGTGTGTGTGTATATATATATATATATATATATATATATATATATATATATATATATATATATTGCTAGACCTATATAAATGTATTGTTTGACTATCTTGTAACTCTTCATTCAAGGGATTCATTAGTCATACTGATTTTGATGCACTCATTGATCTAACTGCCTCCTTTTGTTACACATTCAATGTAAAAGGTACTTCACACTTTGTAAACTGCTCCATTTGGTACTGAAGTGACTATCAACTTGAGAGAGTTTGTTGTTTCACACAGTATAAGAATATCAAAGTTTGTTTCTAACAGTGCTATAAATGGTCACATTCATTGGTTCAATGTATGTTGAGCCTATGTATTTTATATGTGGTGGTGGTGTTTTATAACAATATTACATGATGTTGATTTTACAGACTGCTGTATATTTCCAGCCACATCAAATCCAACATGTCTACCAACACAGTTATTACAGTAACTACACCACAGATAGTAAAGACTGGGAGAAATGCTATAACGCTGTCAGCTCAAGAATGACTGAAGAAAACCAGAGATGCTGAGAGGAACAGAGCACGAATTGCCATTGGCACTGAATGTGAACTGGAGGCTGCACTGAAAGAGTCTCTACACGTTAAATCACACACAGGAGTGGTATGATTGCTTCTAGATGTGAGTAACATATCTGAGAATATATCTTAATACATTTGCTATTTAAATCTGCATGCAAACTATACTCGATACTCGTAATTAAAGTCAAACCAATGCCAAGTAAAAAAATAGTTGAAGATTTCTTCATAGCGATAATACAGAGAAAACAGGGAAATCATCAGTATGACACTGAATTAGCATGGTCAAAGGGCAGCTGCATATGCTTATTTCTGTGATTGATGCTTCCTTACTAAATTGCCAATTAAAATGCTGTGGTGCAACTTATTGGTAGTTTAATTGAAAGATTGCTACCTTTGATAGTAAAGACTATTTAATTCCTATGGTCAGTAGATATAGGTAGTTAGGCATGATAGCAGGTTCATAGTGGAGTGCAGATACTAACAAATATTGTTGGGCAAGGTTGGTTTAAAGTACATCTGTCAAGAATACTTGCCTTTAGCAGTCCAGACTATAATTTTCTTGTTAAAAATTGTGGCACAATGCAGCCCTGATAGTTCACTGTAGATGTGTGCAACATGTTGACATGACCCACCACAAGTGTTAAGGACATACTGTGGTACTTTGTGTTGTATGCATACAATGCATACTGTGATACTATGCATTGTATTCAGTGAAACCCAACCTTTACTCTTTGCCAAATGACACTTTTATAGTACACCATATGCTCTTCAGCAACATGCACAACTTCAGCCATGCTTGTTCATTTGCAGACAAGCTCACTATACATGCTTCTTGAAGAGGTCAGGGCAATCAGTAAAAGTGTTTTCCATGTTAAGAACCACATGTCAACCTGATTAGCTGGTTCAAATGTTGCAAATATTAGTTTCTCTAACACAAAAATTAAGATCCTAAGGAGACGCCACTGGTTAACAGAGAGTCATAGAGTTAAACAAGTATGGGAAGGATTTGAAAATAATATAAATTAGAATGGTCTTCAAATATAAATCTGGATGGGTTATGTTATCTCTTTATAATGGAAAGAAATGCAGAAAATATATGATATATTGGATAATTAATACATGGATGATCTAGAATAGCGTAATTGAATTGTTATATATTTGAAAATGGGATTGCAAATTTAATATGACAAGAAAAAAATATTGTGGAACAATCACTGGGGAGATGAGTCACATAATATTAAACTTTGCCTTAAAGTTCTGTAAACACATCATCATAAACATGCAATAGGCAGTAGTGTGCTGTCTGCATTTGTGCAGCAGGGATCTGAAAATAAAGTCAAACATTTACTTTGGTAAGAGATTCATTGTTTAAATGTATTTTGCATAAAAATGCTTTGAGCCCATTTAAGGCCACATAAGAATATGCAACATGTTAAACTAGGGACAAATAGCATAGCAATTTTTTTAAATGGTAACACTTTGTGGTCCATAATACAGATAGTTCTTAATATGAGTTTTACTTCAAAGTAACAATTTATAACCGTTCTACCAGATACACACAAAATGAGAAATTCCTATAAATATTAACACCTAAATCTGTTTTTTTGGCCTTCACTGTACAACCTGGTACATGAGGGTATAGGGATAAGGCAGATTTTTGCTGACATAATGAAATAGTTTAGATTTATTGGCATTAAACACCAAGCAAAAAGATCTGGAGCAGGAGTACACCTATCCAAGAGATTATGTACACTGGAACGGTCATTTATTTTGAAGACAATGTCGCAAAGTTCATGTCACTTGCAAATGTACTGATAACTATCCTACCAGAGAGATAGGAGTCAGACACAGTGAGGAAAATAGGTCCTAAAGCATAAATCTAGGGAACTCCATCTGTTACTCATATATATTCAGAGTTCCAATCCCCAAATTTGTCTGTACACATTGTATTACTTAGACTAGTATACACTTAACAGTTGACACATTGACCTGGTACTTGGCCAGGAATGTCATATTCACACAGTGGGACACTGAGTCAAGTACCTTTGCCAGGTCTAAGTAAACCACACCCAGAGAGAGCCCTACATTCATAGCCTCTCATCATTATCCTCAGCCCCCTTTTCTCCAGTTTCTGTATGGGGTCAGGATAGTTCATCAGCTGTTGACATCTTTATCAGTCTAGTGTGATTCTCCTTCCTTTTTTGAATGGTCATGCCTATCTATCAGAAGTCTTCTTTTAAACAATCCATCAATTCTTTGCTTGACATCCTTGTTTCCTCCTACATTCTTCTTGACTCTTCTAAATCTTCTTCACCAGATTTTTCCCAACTTTCCTTTACATGTAGCCTGACCATCATAATCTGTTTTCTTTTACCTTCCCAGAAATAGAGGTACTTTGTCTTCTGCTCTGATGTTTTCATTTTGTGGCCTGTCCCACAGTGTGTATCCTAACATCCATCTTGGGAACTTTATCTTCACAGCCTCTAGGTTCCACAACTGCTCTGCCTTCACTGCCCAGGTTTCTGTACCATACAGTTGGAGTGGTCACACCAGTGTTACTTACACCTTAGTTTTCACCTACTCTGGCCTTCTGTCATACACAACCCTTGACACTCTTGTGACAGCTGGCTGCAGATCCTCCAGTTGTAGCTTTAACCTTCTCATTCAGACTTCCATTCTTCTTAGCCATCCTTCCCGGGGTACTAAAAGCTGATAACCTGTTCCACTATTTCCCTTATATCTCAGTATTTAGCTTCTAATAATTTTCCACATTTGCTACCATGACAACTGCCTTGTCTGCGCTCTCTTTCAGACTTCCATTCTTCTTAGCCATCCTTCCCGGGGTACTAAAAGCTGATAACCTGTTCCACTATTTCCCTTATATCTCAGTATTTAGCTTCTAATAATTTTCCACATTTGCTACCATGACAACTGCCTTGTCTGCGCTCTCTTTCATTCTATGTGCTGTCAGACTTTGCCGTCCATTCCCCAATCATTTTTTGAAGCTCTTGTCCAGAGTCTGCTTATAATGCCACATCATTTGCATATAGCAGCTTTATTAATCTGTCCTCGCTGACCTAATGCATTTGCTAATATAGTCTGTGTTACTACACACACTGTTCATACTTCTGTCATTGAGTCCTTGTACATAATCTGCATTAATACAACCAGTGTTTCTGGTACTTTCAACCATCCCAGGACTGCTCAAATCAGCTTTCATGAGTGATTGTCACATGGCTTACAAATGCTCATTTGAACAGTTAACTCATCTCTAGATTCTTTTCAATTATTTGTGTCACTGCAGACATCATGTCAGTTGTGCTGCATCCTGATCTAAATCTGGACTGCTCACCTCCCATTTTATATTGTATTACTGTACTTATTTGTTTATCAGTCACCTTTTCCAGTACTTTCATGCAGTGTGATAGGAGTTTGATACCTATGATCTGCCCACAGCTGTGAATGTCTCCTTTGTTCTTGTACACTAGCACTAGTATGTTTATTCTCCAGTCATCTGAGATGCACCTTTTTTGCCATACTGCTATGACTACTTTCTGGAGCCATATCTCCCTAACTATCCCAACATCTTGATCATATCTGCAGTGACCTCAAATGAAACAGCTGGTTTTCCTGACTTTATTTTCTTTAATGTATTTTTTACTTCTTCTAAGGTGGGCACATTTTCCTCTTTTATTGTGGTTTTGTTTCTGGAGCAGTACATCTTATATGAGGTTTTCTTTGTTCAGAAGCCAGTCAAAGTATTCCTTCCATCTGCCTTTGATGTCCTGTGAACTGGAGAGTAGGTTGTTGCTGGCATCACTTATGAATGGTATCTGATGACTATCTTTTTTATCTTTGCCTTTCCCTTACAACGTGATATAGTTTCTTTGTGCAGTCTTCTGAGCCCCTTTCTAGAAATTGGTAAACTACCACTCATGCTGTATTCTTTGCTTTTGTGACTGTTGTCCAAACTTCTTTGTTAGCAAACTAGTATTCATTCATACCGTGGTACATGTAGCTCCCATTTTCCTGAAATATTTTGTTCTTTTGATGACTTCCCAGGCTACAGCATTCTACCAGCAGGTTTCCTCATGTCCCCCTTTCCATACATGGTTTGGTAGCACACCTGTTCTACAGTCCACATACATTGTTTTGAGATGCTGCCATTCTTCTTTAATGCCATCTTTTTTCTCTTGGTCCAGAGGTGCTAGAGCTCGGAGTATTTCCTTGAACTATTATTCTTTTGATGCAGTCGACGTGCAGGTCTTCAACCTAGTATCTTTTTACCTTACAGCCTTCTCTTTTACCACTGCTTGCAGATGATTGTGAAAACCAATGGTTTATGTAGTGGGCTGACTGTTTCACTCTGGATACAATATCTGATTCTGCCCCACTTCCCTTTCCTTACTAGGTGGAAGTCTACCTGATTTGCATGTTGGGCGTGTTTGCATTTGATCTTTTGATGGCCTGTCTTGCTGCGCAGTCTGGTGGCCACCATCAAGGATTTTACCAGACAGCAGTCTAGAATGGCTTCTTCTTTAGTCATGTTGCTTCTACCAATGTGGATCCAGACAGTGCTCATATACTATTGTGCATCTTCCTATATGAGCAGTCGTGTCCCAGATTATTAACACCAATTAATGCTATCCTCCTTTATATATTAGGCCCTGTAACTATGGCATGAATGCACTCTTTTCCTCACCATGACATCACTGCTGTAGGACAGAGGCTGAGATTATGAGTAAAGCTCAGTCTTTAGACTGGAGTCTGACTGCCATGAGTTTACCACTAATTCTGATGACATCTGTCATTGCCTTCTGAAGACTCTGCTGTACCATAATTCCCACAGTATATGTAGTCTTCTGTGGAGTGGTAGACTCAGGATCCCAAGCCAAGTGGCTTTGCTACACTGCCATTCCATCCTGTCTCTTGGATACTCACAATATCCAGCCTCCTTGCAATCAAGTCATCCACTTCCAAGATGCATCCTGTGATCAATCCTATACAGAGTATAGCAATCCTTGGTTCATATTTGGCAGGTTGATTGGTTTTACTTTAATATTCCACTCAACAGAGCTATCCCAGGTAACCCCAGCTGGGCAGCTGGGCACTGGCTGGCCAGTATATTATTGAATTCCAAGCAAAATCAGGATATAGAGTGAAGCCACAGTTCACAAGTGAAATCTCCAAAACAAAGTAAACTTGACAATGCTGTTAAGACAAAGTGTTTAATAAAACAACAAAGCTTTTAGGTTACAAAAAAACCATCAGTGTTATACAATACATAATAATACCACATCTATATATACATCATACACACAGCCCATCAATTAACAATTAGCATCCAATTAAAACCTTAAAGTGAACTTATATTATTATAAGCACATTTGTTTAAACTTTAGTACAGGTTTCAGTGACACCATCTGGTTAAGACCAGGTAAAGTGTCTGCATTCATTTCTAAAATCCATTCATATTCTTTGATTTCGAGTCTGTTAATAAAATCACCCCTACGTACATTAATATTTATCCTATCAACCACCATAAATACAAAATTATGAGCATTGCATTTGTCTTATATAGGGCAAACGATGAGAAAACTTAGAATAATTGAGCACAGGTCAGATACTCGAAGAAATGTATATACAAATTTATTAGCTAAGCATACTAATGAGCACGGCAGTGCTCATAATTTTGTATTTATGGTGGTGCTAATGATGCTAATTGTTAATTGATGGGCTGTGTGTATGATGTATATATAGATGTAGTATTATTCTGTATTGTATAACACTGATGAAGGCTTTTATGTGACCTGAAAGCTTTGTTGTTTTATTAAATACTTTGTCTTAGCGTTGTCAGGTTTACAGTATAGTATTGACCAAGGATGATGGGCTTTATGGCAGGCCCACACTGGCCAGTAGAGGTATTTTAACTCTACCCACTTTTAGCATGGGTCCCTGGTATAAGCTATGTCTTTAAACCACTTATCAGTGGCAAATAACCACTAGTCATCTTGAGTGAATCACCTAGAGACAGTTTTTACTGTATTGAGTGTCAATCCCAGAGACTGCACACAGTCTGTGATTTGTGTTCTTCTGCATCGCAGTTGATGCCTAAAACGTTTGGTAATGTAACTCTTCCACCACTAAGATTCTGTGCTGCTGCCCACAACTTCATTATTTTATTAATTTATTTTTTGAGGCTGAGGTTGAGGTGCAGACACACAACATGTTTTTTGGGATGAAACCCATAGAGACACAGGGAAAACATGCAAACTCCAGACAGGTATTGGGTGGAGTCAGGAGCAAACCTTGTACATTATGCTTGGGAGGTGAGGACCTTAAATATTATGCCAATTGTCCATAGCCTTCTACACTTAATAGTAAGAAGGTTAATAAGAATACAGATTAATCATATTTGTCTGCAATTACATATTGATGCATAATCCCCCTGACATGAACAAGGAGAATAATATAATTCTTCCAAATGACTGGGATATTACCTGCTTTTAGGAATTCTTGGAGTAGAGACAATAAACATTCTGAAATACTTCATAACATGTTTGACAGAATATATTTAACCTATCTGGACATGCTGCTGTAGAGGGTTTAATAAGCCTTATTTAAGACATTAACTGTACATGTTCATCATATTAATCACTGCTGCAGTAGTCTTAGCTATATGGCCTATATCCTACCAAGGATATAACAGCTGACTAGCTTCCAAAACTTCAGGGCTCCTTCCTTGCACCCAAACTGTCAGGCAGTTTGAACTGAGCTGATTAAAAGACAAGTCTGTGCACGAAACCCTTCAGAGCTTTACTGCCATTGAACAGTGCGCTACTCTAAGGCTTTTCAGCCTCGATGGCTGCTATGGTAATGTTTCTTTACTGGGCATATAAGTTCCCTTTGGGAAAAAAAACTTTCATTTCTAAATATTGTTTGTATTTTATTATTTCCTCTTCAGAAAAGTTATTTTAAAGCTAGGAGTTTTGTGTTTTAATGGACTGTCATGAAACTGTATCATCCTTTTAAATGGGAGAACTCTCTTTTTCCGGTCGATTTAAAGGTTATGTAAAGTAATTGAAAACTATCTTTTCTGTAGAGAAACTGTGTCTATTTTACTTTTTTAGGGCTGACAAAGTGTTTTAAAGTGCTTTTACTGTGTTTTTCCTGTGAAAAGTGACTTTTAAAGACTTGTAGTTTTTACTGACATTTGCTGCTTGTCTTCCTTGGGAAAGAGGCACCATTTTCAACTTGACCATGGAACAAACTACCAGTCCCATGGTTAGTGTTTCTTCCAACCACAAATAGAAAAAACTTAAGCCAACAGCCTTTGCCACCACAGCAGGCAAGCAATTTTCCTGAGCTGCAAGTGGATGACTCTGCTGTGGCCATTTGTTGTACCTCAGACCAGTTATATTTTCCCTGGATTCCTCTGGTGTAGTACCTACAGCCATTATGGACAGTGGGTTAGCCATGACCTCTACAGCTGTTGCAGTCTTTTCAATGGGCAAGGGAGACCCACTCTTGTTGGTCCTGGAAGAGGGAAAGTGGGAGGTATCCCTGTTATGTCAGAATTATGTGCCCATCCCTGGGAATCTCCTGCTGACATTAATAACACATTTGGTCTCATTTTTCCTGTCAAAAAAAAAAGAAAAACAGAAAGTTAAGCATGTCTCTCTACTCCTTCTCAAAATTTCTTAGGAGTAGTTTACTGGGTCTGGCTCAATGTTTAATTCAGGCTATTGATCATTATTAAGTAGTTTCTGGTAAAAGAAAGACTGATACTGCCTTTCCTGAAAAGATTCAAGATTTTTAATCTGAACAGGAAGATGAGGGGAGAGGTGCAGGGTTTATCTTCAGAGTTCTGATTCAGACTCAAGGATAGCTCAGTTTCTGATTCTCTCTGTGGGAGTTTCTCTTTCTCTGAGATTATTTCTAGAATGTGCCAGTGTTTTCAATGGGAGAACACTGAGGTTTCTCAGTCCCTCTGAAAATACTATGAGTTGTTCTGGAAGGAATTTCTAGAACCTACACCCATTCCTCCTGTTCTGTTGGCTTTAGTGGACATGTGTGTTACTACCTTCACTTTTGCAGATAGTCAACTGCCCCTGAAAAGGCAGATAGGATATATAAAGTTCCTCAGTCTTTTAAATTTTTTATAAACTGTTCCTAAACTTGACCTAGCAGGTATAGCTTTAGTTGATCCCTGCTCTTTCTGATAAGGATGAGAAAATTATTGATAAGTATGGGGAAAGGGTGTATACTTTTGCAACTTTGATTTTCAGAATTTTGAATTGTCAGACTCGTATGTTAAGGTTTGTTTTTTATTTTATTTATTTTACATTTGTTAACCGGGCTAGTCTGGCTGGATACATGTCCATTTTCAGCAGAGGCCCGAGGAGAAAAGCTCCACTAATAGACTAAGACAATACATGAGGAATACTTTACTAAATAGATCAATCTTTTTAACAAAAGAACAAACACAAAACAAATCAAAAATGTACAACAGAATACAGATTGTCTTGACTAACTTAACTAGGTTACAGTAAGATTATGATCAAAGTTCACATCATGTGGCTGAGGAGATAAGTTCAGGCACCAGAATATACAGTTGAGTAAAGGATATCTGAAGTGTAGGTACGTAAATATTAATCATTGGTCAGAGGTAGAGGAGAGCATTGGTATTTAACAGAGTGAAAGAAAGCTAGTAGTTAGGCGTGCTAAAAAAAAGCAAGTTAGAGGGTAAGGAGGTATATTGGTAGTAAAATTAAGGGAAAAAAGGGATAGGAGGAAAAAGAAAAGTGTGGGTAGAGTATGTTTAGATGGGGTAATGGTATTTTATCAAGTTAACTGTTAAGAAAGTAAAGTTAAACAGGAGAGTGAGGTATATAGGCAGTGAGATAAGGGAAAAGGGTGAAGGACCAGAAAGGGGCTAAAATGTTAGTTTAGGTAAGAATGGGAGAGTAAAGAAAGAAAGACGCAGACTGTTCAGAGTAATAAACAGTAGTATGCTCAGTCAGGATTAGAGCAGGGGCAAAGCCAGTGGATTTGTAGGTGGTTTTTTATCTGTTTTTTGAAAAGGTGACATGATGTTAGGGAGGTCAGTTCAGTGGGAAGTTTATTCCAGTATGAACCGATAGTGTTTGCAAATAGGGAATCACCTGATTTATTATGAGATTTCAAGGTAGTAACTAATAGCTTGTTGGCTGATCTGAGTGTCTTGAGATTCTTATAAGGTGTGATGACATTATTTAGTATTGGAATGTTGGAAGGGTAATGAAGAATTTTGAAGGTGATGACTAGTTGTTGTAGGAGTATAAGGTTTGGGAGTTCAAGCCAGTTGAGTTTCTTTAAGTTAAGACAGTGGTGAGTTTGGAAGGGTGAGCCAGTGGCAAATCTGGCTATACTGTGGTAGGCAGTATTCAGTTTCTGAAGATTACTCTTAGATAAGTTGACAAAGGAGGGGGAGGCGTAGGTTAGTGTAGAGATAAGGTGAGTTTGGGCTAGGGCTACTCGGGAAGAGGCAGTGAGATAGGGCTTTAGTCTGTATAGGGCACCAATCTTTTTATTAACAGTTTTGATAGTTAAATCAATATGACAGTCGAAGTTAAGCTGGTTATCTATGGTAACGCCTAGGAGTTTAGTGCAGTTGTCAGGTTTGATGATAGTGCCATTACAGGATGTTATAGAGAAAGAGATAGGGGTGGATTTAGAGGTAGGGGTAAATAGTATTAGTTTGGTTTTTTTGGGATTCAGGAGGAGACAGATATGTTGAAACCAATTTTCTGCTGCAGTAAAGACTGCTTGGGTGGTGGAGTGGAGTTCTGCTGGGGTAGGGGCGGAGCAGATGAGAGTAGAATCATCTGCATATTGGATGCATGTGGATGTTGGTAGGGAGTTGGGCAGATTGTTGATGAAAATGGAGAAAAGTAGGGGCCTAGGATGGATCCTTGTGGGACACCAATAGTGACAGGGAGTAGAGTGGATAGATGGCTGTCCCACAGTACAGCTTGTTTCCTATTAGTTAAATAGGAATTGAACCACTGTAAGGCTAGAGAGTCCAGCGATAGAGATTTTAAGGTATCAAGGAGAAGTTGATGGTTGACCATGTCAAATGCCTTTGAGAGGTCTAGAAACAGTGCGGAAGAGAATAGGTTTTTATTACGATTTTTATTTATGGTATCAGAGAAGGAAAGAAGGGCAGTAGTAGTGCTGTGGTAGGGTCTGAAGCCATGTTGAGAGTCTACAAGCAGGTTGTTATTTAAGAGATAGTTTAGGAGTTGATGGTGAATACAGCGTTCCATTATTTTTGATAGAGGCGATAGAAGGGCGATAGGTCTAAAATTGGATAGTTCATTAGAGTTTCCACCTTTGTGGAGTGGAATAATGTGGGAGATTTTCCAGCAGGATGGAATTTTGGATTCTGTTATGGTTCTGTTTATTAAGATGGATACTGGGTATGCTATTTCTTTTGCAGCTAATTGAAGGTATTCAGCAGGAAGTTTGTCAGCCGAGGGTGTACAGGGTTTTAGTTTAGACAGTAGTTTCTGTATATAGGTAGTTGAGACGGTTTCCAGTTTTAGTGTATAGGTATTGCTGGGGATGGGAGTAGTTTGGAGGGAGGGGGGTGGAGTCATAGAGCTTGCAAGTGAGTTAACAGTTTGAGAGAAGAAATTGTTAAAGGTGTTGGCTATGATGCTAGGTTGTTTTTGTGCTAAGCTAGCTGGGGTAGGTGTTTTGGTATTGCCTGGATGGAGAAGTTTATTAATTCCTGACCAGAATTTTTTTGGGTTTTGGTTATGGTTTTGTTGGTGTTGAAAGTTATAGTTTTTTTTATCTAGGATGACAAGTTTCTTTGTTTTGTTTCTTAGATGTTTGAAGGTTTGATGGTCAGTGGGGTTTTTAGTGGATCTCCATTTTGACCATGATTTATTTCTCGTTCTCATAGTTTGTTTAGTAATAGCAGAGAGCCAAGGAGCTGCTTTGGATCTGATTTTAACTAATCGGGATGGTGCATGTTGGTTTAAAATTTGTAAGAAGGTATTGTTAAAATGCATTACTGCTTCATCTATTGGGAGGTATTTTAGGGTAGACCAGTTATATTGTTTGAGTTCAGTTTGAAAGGATGAGAGATTGAATGCTGTTTTATTATATTTGGTTCGATAAGTAGGTTGTTTAGGGATGTTGCATTTTTTTTTAGTGATAAAGGTAAGGAGGTGGTCACTAATATTGTCAGGGAGTATGCCTGTATTATAGGAGAAGGGATTGTTGTTGGTTAGTATCCAGTCTAGGATTGTTTGTTTGTGGGTGGATTTATTTATTCTAGTAGGGGAGTTAATGGTTTGGTGAAAGTTAAAGAGTTTAAGGTGTGTGGTGGGTTTGGGGGATATGCAGGAGTTCCAGTCGATATTAAAGTCACCTAGGATAATGGTTTCCTGGGGGAAGGTGCTAGAAATCCAGCAAAGGATATTTTCTAGGGTGTGGATGTTCTTGCCTGGGGGGATGTAGGAACATATTATGTTTATAGATTTGGTTGTGTTGATTTGGAGTTTGGTACATAGCATTTCAGCATTTCCTGGTGTGGGGGGGAAGGAGTTAATTAAAGTTAGCTGAAGTTGGGATTTAAACAGGAGGGCCACTCCTCCACCTTTTTTATTAGTGCGGTCTAGTCTTAAGGTACTATATCCTGGGGGGGTGAATTCATTGTCTTTTGTACTAGGTTTAAGCCAGGTTTCTGTGAGACATAGGATATCAAAGGCATAGAAATCAATTAAGGCATGGAGTTGAGTGATTTTGTTGTTAATGCTACGGATATTAAGATGAGCAATTGAGAGGGAGTCTGAGGAAAAGTGTGGGTTAGAGTAGGTGGTAGTTTGTTTTAGAGGGCTTAGCTTTTGGGGGGTATTGGGGCCAGGGTTGGGGTGGATATCTCCATATATAAGTAAAGGAGTTTGGGGTGGTTGTAGGGGTTTTGTATATTTGAATGATATTAGAATGAGACTCTTGGAGGTAGTGAGTTGGTAGTGGTGGGCTTTATGGTAGAGAGGGAGATAGGGACAGGTTGCTAGTATGTTAATGTGTGCTAGTTTGGGTAGGGGAAGTGTAGTTGTAGTATGTTTGGTTGAAGATGGAGTTTGTAGTAGCATGAGATTTTCATAGGAGGTAAGGGTGTAGTAGAAAAGTAGAATGTTTAGGAGAAGAAGAGGTGAGAGGGTTTTAGGGTTGAGGGCATAGTTATATAGAGTAGGAGGTTAGAGTTAATAGGGTAGTAGGGAAACAGGAGGTAAGGTTTCAAGAGAGGGTGTGGTTTAGGAAGTGAGGAATAAAATGGTGGATGTAATGGAGAGATGTTATAGGTTGGTGGGTATTAGGGGGTGTGTCTAGGGAAGTATAAAGGTAGGACCCCTGGGGGTGGGTGGGAATTGGGGGTAGGGAGGGGAGCGGAGTGAGCGTAGCGAACGGAGCGGGGAACAACAAGACAACCAGTAGCAGAAAACAATCAGTCAGGAGGTAGAGAATGGGTGGAAAAGTAAAGGTGGGTTAGAAAGGTAGGGAAGACTTGTGTGGGGTTAGTAATAAAATGCTGTATAGTGTAGAAAAAGATGGGTATACGAAAGAAAGAAAGAAAACAAGATAGAAATCAGGTTGAACATTAAGAAGAGCAGTAGGAATTACTAAAGATAGTGAGAGTAGGAGAATGAAATGACAAGAGCGCCACCTAGTGGCCAGGTAAAAGAGAGAAATAAAACAGATAAGTGAAACTGGAGGTAAACTAAGTATGAAGTGCAGGAAACAGGGAGGTCAGGGTAAAGGCAGTACAGAGGTGAGACCGAGAGGAGAAAGAGGCAAAAACTAAAAACTAAAATAGAGGGGGGGGGGGCTGCTGGTTTACCTGGGTAGGGTAAAACAAATGTCCCAGTGAGTAGTATTTAATTAATACAGTAATAGGACATACTTTCAACAAATATCAGGGAGGACAGTCCTTGCTTTTAAGGATGTAGCGTCCTATTCAGGATACTGGAGATATTGAGATGTCCACAGGGCCTCTTAGGTTAAATTATGGATGGGAACCCTGGTTCACAATCTGTGTAGTAAGCTATAGGTAAAGAGAAGAGAGAGAAACAAGCACAGGGGAGAGAAATGGTTATTTAGTGATATTAAAGCACATAACATTTAGCAAAATCCCTTGTAAATTATCAGCAGAGAGGTCTAATAATCAGAACATTCCAGCATTCACTAGGTTACAAAGTATCAGAGAGCAGTCCTCATTTCTAGCGTACACACTTAGAGACTACAGACTTAGTGGACTAAAATGCCAGTACAAAAATTCCTCAAAGCACATTACATTTAGCAGTATTCCATTTAAATAAACAGCAGTGAGGCTTAAAAAAAAACAGTATACTTCAGCATACAGTAGTAAGAGAGCAGGTCCTTATCTTAGCGTGTTCACTCAGCGACTAGAGACTAAGACGCCATTACAAGTATACATTAGCAGAATAAGATCAAAGATGTAAAACAGTAACATAATATACCAAGCAGAAGTCAGCAGAGGAGCTTTACATTAAGTCATGATCAAAAATGCGTCGTACATGATTAATAAACACCTGTAGATATTGAGACAGGAGTATTACAGCACTAGAGCTCCAGTGGGAGAGCACGTGGAGTCTAGCCTGGGGGGGGGGGGGCAGCACTATCGGAATGAAGCAGCAAGGAGAGTAGGGTTGCCTCGTGGAGGTGGAGGAGCCAAGGCCAAGCAAATAGGGTTAAAAAGCTTGAGAAAAAAGCTGCAGATGGCACCTTAAGATACCCCTTAAGGTTCCGCTTATTACTAGCGGCAATGGAGCGCTAGAGTGTATGGCCAGATTAAAATGACTCAATTACTGCGTTGAAGTGCATGAGATATATCAGTGCAACAACAGAATGGAACAGAGCTTCAGGCAGAGAAGTTATACACATAGGCGCGTTATGGGAGCGTTAATTACAGATTGTAATAACAAAGGTTTAAATGGGAGCAACAACCCGTGCGGAGTAAGCCGCCGTTTGGGCTGGATGCTTAGTAAAGTAAAGAGGCAAGGGAATCACACAGGCTTCAGGCAGAGAAGTTAATCTCTAAATACGCATAGGTGCGTTATGGGAGCTTAAATTACAGAGTGTAATAACAAAGGTTTAAATAGGAGCAACACCCGAGCGGAGTACGCCGCCGTTTGGGCTGGATGCTTAGTGAAATAAAGAGGTAGGGGAATGGTACAGGCGTCAAACAAATACCAAGTAAGGCGCTATTAAATAATTAAAGGCCAAGGGGAATAAGTCCAGAAATAGCGCAGATAGCGCTTAAATGGCAGATAAAAAGCAGGGAGATAATCCCCTTAAGAAGCGACCAAGCAGGAAGGAGAGTTTAGTGTGGAAAACCGCTTACACGGTCCCAGGGTGGTAATGGCGTTCCACGTGTTCTGCAGTGGCGTAATTAGTGATAGTACAGCAGCACAGGTAAAAAACAGTTATTGCCACATAGTAAGTCACAGCATTATCAACTGATATTACTAACAGAGAATTAAAGTAAAGTAAACCCAAAGGAAAAACCGTGAACTACAGTTAGCGACAACATCCGTGATAACAATACAGCATTTAAAAACAGTACTCACATGCAAAAAGACAGGAATCTACCCTTAGGACCAAGGAGACGCAGCAGCCCACCTAGGGATAACCTATAGGGGGGAAACGGCTGTGGGATGGGTAATTTATACTATGGAAACGGAAGTAGAGTAGGAGGGGGAGGGGACAGGTTAAGGGAAGGAGGTAAGAAGGTACAGAAGAATCTGTGTAGCAGATGCTATGAAGGGGAGGGCACAGAGAAGTGAAAACACACTAAGGAAGGTAGCGGAGATGGGCAGATAGGGAGAGAATGTAAGAAGATGTTAAGGGAGGGATAGGCAGATGAGATAAAAAGGAGAAGAGAGGGGAAGGGGGGCCAAGTGTGTAAAGGTAGGGCGGGCAGAAAGAAGCTGGTGCCACAAACAAGACAACCAGTAGCAGAAAACAATCAGTCAGGAGGTAGAGAATGGGTGGAAAAGTAAAGGTGGGTTAGAAAGGTAGGGAAGACTTGTGTGGGGTTAGTAATAAAATGCTGTATAGTGTAGAAAAAGATGGGTATACGAAAGAAAGAAAGAAAACAAGATAGAAATCAGGTTGAACATTAAGAAGAGCAGTAGGAATTACTAAAGATAGTGAGAGTAGGAGAATGAAATGACAAGAGCGCCACCTAGTGGCCAGGTAAAAGAGAGAAATAAAACAGATAAGTGAAACTGGAGGTAAACTAAGTATGAAGTGCAGGAAACAGGGAGGTCAGGGTAAAGGCAGTACAGAGGTGAGACCGAGAGGAGAAAGAGGCAAAAACTAAAAACTAAAATAGAGGGGGGGGGGCTGCTGGTTTACCTGGGTAGGGTAAAACAAATGTCCCAGTGAGTAGTATTTAATTAATACAGTAATAGGACATACTTTCAACAAATATCAGGGAGGACAGTCCTTGCTTTTAAGGATGTAGCGTCCTATTCAGGATACTGGAGATATTGAGATGTCCACAGGGCCTCTTAGGTTAAATTATGGATGGGAACCCTGGTTCACAATCTGTGTAGTAAGCTATAGGTAAAGAGAAGAGAGAGAAACAAGCACAGGGGAGAGAAATGGTTATTTAGTGATATTAAAGCACATAACATTTAGCAAAATCCCTTGTAAATTATCAGCAGAGAGGTCTAATAATCAGAACATTCCAGCATTCACTAGGTTACAAAGTATCAGAGAGCAGTCCTCATTTCTAGCGTACACACTTAGAGACTACAGACTTAGTGGACTAAAATGCCAGTACAAAAATTCCTCAAAGCACATTACATTTAGCAGTATTCCATTTAAATAAACAGCAGTGAGGCTTAAAAAACCAGTATACTTCAGCATACAGTAGTAAGAGAGCAGGTCCTTATCTTAGCGTGTTCACTCAGCGACTAGAGACTAAGACGCCATTACAAGTATACATTAGCAGAATAAGATCAAAGATGTAAAACAGTAACATAATATACCAAGCAGAAGTCAGCAGAGGAGCTTTACATTAAGTCATGATCAAAAATGCGTCGTACATGATTAATAAACACCTGTAGATATTGAGACAGGAGTATTACAGCACTAGAGCTCCAGTGGGAGAGCACGTGGAGTCTAGCCTGGGGCAGCACTATCGGAATGAAGCAGCAAGGAGAGTAGGGTTGCCTCGTGGAGGTGGAGGAGCCAAGGCCAAGCAAATAGGGTTAAAAGCTTGAGAAAAAGCTGCAGATGGCACCTTAAGATACCCCTTAAGGTTCCGCTTATTACTAGCGGCAATGGAGCGCTAGAGTGTATGGCCAGATTAAAATGACTCAATTACTGCGTTGAAGTGCATGAGATATATCAGTGCAACAACAGAATGGAACAGAGCTTCAGGCAGAGAAGTTATACACATAGGCGCGTTATGGGAGCGTTAATTACAGATTGTAATAACAAAGGTTTAAATGGGAGCAACAACCCGTGCGGAGTAAGCCGCCGTTTGGGCTGGATGCTTAGTAAAGTAAAGAGGCAAGGGAATCACACAGGCTTCAGGCAGAGAAGTTAATCTCTAAATACGCATAGGTGCGTTATGGGAGCTTAAATTACAGAGTGTAATAACAAAGGTTTAAATAGGAGCAACACCCGAGCGGAGTACGCCGCCGTTTGGGCTGGATGCTTAGTGAAATAAAGAGGTAGGGGAATGGTACAGGCGTCAAACAAATACCAAGTAAGGCGCTATTAAATAATTAAAGGCCAAGGGGAATAAGTCCAGAAATAGCGCAGATAGCGCTTAAATGGCAGATAAAAAGCAGGGAGATAATCCCCTTAAGAAGCGACCAAGCAGGAAGGAGAGTTTAGTGTGGAAAACCGCTTACACGGTCCCAGGGTGGTAATGGCGTTCCACGTGTTCTGCAGTGGCGTAATTAGTGATAGTACAGCAGCACAGGTAAAAAACAGTTATTGCCACATAGTAAGTCACAGCATTATCAACTGATATTACTAACAGAGAATTAAAGTAAAGTAAACCCAAAGGAAAAACCGTGAACTACAGTTAGCGACAACATCCGTGATAACAATACAGCATTTAAAAACAGTACTCACATGCAAAAAGACAGGAATCTACCCTTAGGACCAAGGAGACGCAGCAGCCCACCTAGGGATAACCTATAGGGGGGAAATGGCTGTGGGATGGGTAATTTATACTATGGAAACGGAAGTAGAGTAGGAGGGAGGGACAGGTTAAGGGAAGGAGGTAAGAAGGTACAGAAGAATCTGTGTAGCAGATGCTATGAAGGGGAGGGCACAGAGAAGTGAAAACACACTAAGGAAGGTAGCGGAGATGGGCAGATAGGGAGAGAATGTAAGAAGATGTTAAGGGAGGGATAGGCAGATGAGATAAAAAGGAGAAGAGAGAGGGAAGGGGGCCAAGTGTGTAAAGGTAGGGCGGGCAGAAAGAAGCTGGTGCCACAAACAAGACAACCAGTAGCAGAAAACAATCAGTCAGGAGGTAGAGAATGGGTGGAAAAGTAAAGGTGGGTTAGAAAGGTAGGGAAGACTTGTGTGGGGTTAGTAATAAAATGCTGTATAGTGTAGAAAAAGATGGGTATACGAAAGAAAGAAAGAAAACAAGATAGAAATCAGGTTGAACATTAAGAAGAGCAGTAGGAATTACTAAAGATAGTGAGAGTAGGAGAATGAAATGACAAGAGCGCCACCTAGTGGCCAGGTAAAAGAGAGAAATAAAACAGATAAGTGAAACTGGAGGTAAACTAAGTATGAAGTGCAGGAAACAGGGAGGTCAGGGTAAAGGCAGTACAGAGGTGAGACCGAGAGGAGAAAGAGGCAAAAACTAAAAACTAAAATAGGGGGGGCTGCTGGTTTACCTGGGTAGGGTAAAACAAATGTCCCAGTGAGTAGTATTTAATTAATACAGTAATAGGACATACTTTCAACAAATATCAGGGAGGACAGTCCTTGCTTTTAAGGATGTAGCGTCCTATTCAGGTTCTGACTAATTGTGAAAGTATGAGGAATGTTTTATCTGCAGTTTCTTCTTGTGATGAAAACTCTGCTTTAAATAATTTAGTTTCTTCAGTTGCACAGGTCACTACTCATTGTTTACAGTGTGTGTGTGACTCTGTTGATACTTCTTCCAGGGCAATGGCCACTGATACTGTTTTAAGGAGTTTTGCATGGTCGTATTCCCAGAACACCCCAGATGATGATGATAATGAGATTTTAAATTCTCCTTTGGATAGAGATTTAGTTTTTGGCCCCTTTGCTGCAGAGGTAATCAAAAAGTGTGATGACAGGGGTAAGCTGATCCAGGGAACCTCTAAGATTATTCAGTCCTCCTTTTCCAAATTTTCTAAGGGATTCTCTGACTCCTCATCCAGTTTTGATGAAAAGCAGATTAAACAGTTTCAATAAAATACAGGTAAACATGGTAAGAGGGTTCCAAAAAAATTCTCAAACCTCCCAAAACCAGGGACAATCTAACAATTCTGAATGACTGGTCAAAAGACCTTGTGACCCTCTCCCACCCTGGCCCCTTTTTCTTTTAAAAAGCCTGAATCTCCATTTTTCTTTTTGGCAACAGATAGTTTTAGACAAATGGGTTCTGAAGATCATTCATCAAGTCTGTGGGAGGAAATTTCACCTTTACAGGAGGTCATTCCTCATCCTCCAGATCAGATTCTTTTTTTTTCCACTGGTTCATCACATGCTGTCCCAAGGAGTAATGGAAGGTTTTTTATTCAAGGATGTTATTGGTGCCAAAGAAAGAAAATGCTTGGAGACTTTTTCTGGATCTTTCTTTCCTAAACCTGTTTGTGATAGTGCCCAAATTCAAAATATCACTTCACAACCTGCTACCTCTTCTTTTCTTTCAAGTTTCCAGGTAACACTAGAATTAAAAGATGCTTATTGTGACATCCCTGTTCATTAAAACTTTAAACATTTCTTAAGGTTTTGTGTGTCCGGATCACATTATCAGTCCTCTGTCTTATCCTTTGGCTATCCACTTCACCAAGAGTGTTCTCAAAAAGTCTATCTCCAGATATATCTCATTGCAGCCTACAGGGAATTCACATTTTCCATATTTAAATGACTTGTTTAGCTTTGCAAAGTCTATTCAAAGTGTCAGGAGTCTTCCTCTCTTGGTTGAGAGATCTCTCATAAAAGCTGTGATTCAAAGAGAACATTCAAAAGTCTTTCTTGACTCCTTCACACAGGACTGCATTCCTGGGATGTCAACTAAGACACCTCAGTTCAAAGAACTTTTCTTCCACATGAAAAAAATAGATCTGTATCTACATCTGTTTCTAAGGTCACTGTGAGGGAATATCTCAGGACTTTGGGTCTCATGGCTTCTATGATTCTTGTGATACCCCTGGCAAGACCCCACATGAGAAAGATACAGGGGTATCTGAAGTCTCTTTTGTCTCAGCACCAACACCCCTTGTCTTTTCAAATCCCAGTGCTGGGGTTTGTCAGAAGAGAAAGCATTTGGTAGAGATAACAGATAGAATTAAATCCAAGTCTGCCCTTCTCCCTCTTTGTTTGAAAGCAGTCAGTCACAACAGATGTCTCACTCTTTACTTGGGGAGCAGTTTTAGGGGCAATAAAAGTGTATGGTGCAAGGGACACCAAGAACAGACACAAGCACATAAAATATAAAAGAGACACTTGCCATGATTAAGGTACTCAACTCTCTGAATCATATTTGGTCCCTGGGATCCTTACAAGTTGTTACAGACAACACCACAGTAATTTGATACATCAGCAAGTGGGGGGATAAGATCTGTCAGAGTAAAACTGTGTCACAGACAAACTAAGCAGGACCAGGGCAGATCCACAGAAATGGAAACTAGTTCAGGAGGTCTTCCAAGATTTGATCTATCTGTGGGGAGTTCCTCAAGTAGGCATCTTTGCCTCCTCCCTGAGCAATCAGCTGGCAACATTCTACTCAAGAACTCTATGCAAGAAGGTCTGGAAGATAGTTACCTTTTCTTTTCCTTGGTCAGGGATGTTCCTGTATAGATTTCCACTCCTTCCACTAATATACAAGGTACTTTTAATGATTCATAAGGATACCCCAAGATTATTGTGTTGACTGCCTTCTGGCCTAGGTAACCATGGCTCTCCTTTATTTTGGAAATGGCCAGGGGCAATTACCACAAGCTTCCTCACTGACTGGATCTACTCCCACAAGGACAGGGGTGTTTGATGCACCCAACCCCTATCAACTTCAGTTGACTGCCTGGATGATAGGGTCTTAACTCCATTTAGGCACCTGTTTACTGAGGACATGCAGCAGGTACTAATGGAGGCAAGGAAGTCTGCCACTAGAATATCATATATTAACAAATGGAAAAGGTTTTCTTTGGTGCCAGTGACATAATCAGCATTCATTCATGGCTATTTTTTCTCTGGGTTTACAATATTTGTGTGGGTTACTATCATATGGCCTTTCTTATTCCTCTATCAAGTTTCATTGTTCTGTCATTTCCGCATGTTTGCCCATGGATCCTCCTCTTACAATGCAGATTCATGTCAAAATGTTTTTGAAAGGGACTTAGCATAAGAAGCCACCAAATAAACTGGTGGCTCCTTCATAGGATCTTAATTTTGTGTTAGAGAAGCTAACAATTGCTCCATTTGAACCATCTAACCTGGCTTATTTGAGGCTCTTAACATGTAAAGCAGTTTTACTGAATGTTCTAACCTCTGTAAGAAGATTATATGAGTTACAAGCACTTACAATGAGTCAACCCTATTTAGTTTTTCACAGGCACTGGGTTTCTTTGTGAACTAATCCTTCTTTTATACTAAAGTGGTATCACTGTTTACTTTAAGCGAAATTATCCATCTCCCCATTTTATTTTCTAAACCTTAAAATGAAGGAGAAAGTATACCCCATACCTTGGATATCCACAGACTGCTCAGGTACTATCTAGAGAGAACTGAAGCTTTCAGATATTCAGATCAATTGTTCATTTCTTGTGAAGGTAAGAAGAATGGACAACCTGTAACAAAACAGACCATTTCAAATGGTTGTCTAAGGCTATTACCTTTTGTTATACTTGCCATAGCAAAACTGTTCCAGGCAAGGCCAAGGCCCACTCTGTCAGGGCCTTGGCTTCATCTATGGCTTTTTGGATAGGGTTGTTTTCGAGAAGCATTCTAGAAGCTGTTACTTAGTCCTATGTACATTCTTTTATGAAGTAGTGTAAACTCGATTCCTTCTCTAGGTCCAGGTCAGGCTTTGCTTGGACCATTTTTCTAGGGCTTCTGGACTCTTCTCCTTCTATCTCCCAAATGTAGCAAGCTAGGTTAATCTACCCCTGTAACTATGGCTACTGCAGCAGTGATTAATATGATGAACATAATGTTGTGTAAGTTAAACTTACTATGTTGTTCAAATGCTGCAGTAGCTACTCCCTTCCTCCACCTCCCTTGTTTTTTTATGTGTGTTTTTGTGCCAGGTTGTGGACATTTTCTTGTTCATAGCATTGTCCTTTCAGGGCTCAGCCTCCCTCTTTCTGCTGGCAAAAAAGTTCTGAATGGCCTGGCTCCCAAACCTGTCATTTAGTGAGCTTCTCTGGAGCTGCCTGAGAGTTTGGGTGCACAGAAGGTGCCCTGAAGTTTTGGAAGCTGGACAGCTGTTATATCCTTAACAAGATATAACCCATATAGCTAAGGCTACTGCAGCAGTGATCATTCAAACACCTACTGTCTATTATGGTAAGTTTACTTGCATCACTGTTCTTTTCTGAACATGGATCCTATTTCGTAAAGTTTTTACTAAGAATTGGGACATCACTAGAAGATAATGGAGGAGTAAATGTTTTATAGAAACATCATCAGCAGATGTTAAGGATATCAAACAACATAATAATTCACTGCAATTCTGAAACCATCTTATTTTTCCTTTCTAAAATTTCTTAAGAGAGAATTTACGATACACAAATAATTTCTCACACTTATTGCATGAGGCTATATCCAGAGATTGTCTGCAGCTGTCAGATACTGATTATAGACTTTATCAGTAGGTCTTCATTTACAGACTCTGCACAGGTGGTTCTTCCTTTGCCTTATTTTTCAAGCCTATTTGACTATCACGGACTTTGAGTATTTTTGATCAAAACAAACTATCACAGCATCATATAAATTGTAAAACAGTCTCCAACAGTTAGACATTTGATCAGAACACATATTTTCCTACCATTTCCAGTCCCTTTTAGGAGGCTCTCTTTGGGGACAAGGTTGAGTTAAACCCAGATGAGGGGATCCTTAAAAGTTCCCTAACAAGAATAAGATTACTAGATGCCAATATACACTGATATTTTTCACTTACCCAGATAACATGCAGGATATTGTCATTTCTAGTTGATGGAGTTACTATTTTAGAATACGTACATGTTTTACTTAAGCACACCACTTCCCCATTTGGCCAGTAGAAATAAATGTAGATGCCCAGGGTCATTAAGATGTAGTAATGCCATGCTTCTTATGTAACAGGACAGAAGGAGTACTACGGAATCATTCAAAGTCCCTTTTTTGCTGATTTGGGGATGGTAGTAAAGAACAATGCTAATAGTATACTTGGACTATATATTTACACTTAACACATACTCAGTCCCTTTATGGCTTGATTAGAATAACTTTTATTTTACTGTGTTTTAATTATTTATGTATTTTTTTATACAGTGATACACCACCCACTTTTCTTTACTATAGTTGTAACAGACATAATATACAGGTACTGGTGTATTGGTCTTAGAGTACCAGGTTTCTGTGGCCATCACCACATATTTTCCCAGGGTATTCTATATTCCAAACACAAGCTTTTATTATTTAAACTCCTGATATTTCACATAAAGAACGTTATGGATTCTTCTTCTTCTCATCTACAATGTGGTATACCTAAGCTGTTCATAAACAATTTTCATCACCTTGGTCAATGTAAACAGCAGGTACCTATTTCAGCTGTGACTAAGAAGTATTCTGTCCCTACTGAAGCATTTCTTGCATAACCATCTCCTTCCATACAGTAATTTTCATAAGAAAGGCCTCCAGGTTTTCATTCTTAATATAATTAGTGAGATGGTGAGAACCTTTCTTCAGAGTTTGGTTGAATGTTAAAGAGGGAATAACATTTATCATTATGAACCTGAATCCACTAATCCAGCTGAGATTAGTAATCATTTTCACTACACTGAATGTAGGTCATTTGTCCTTCATATTCATGTGTGCCACCAATCACCTTTACTTTGTTGTATCTGTTTTCTTCCAAACATTCTTAACGGAGCAAGGAGAATGTCCTTCATTCTGCCTCCAGGAAAAGAAGTAACAGTAATCCTTTCCCTATTGAGTCTAGGAAGTAATCATTTTATTCCTTTAATCATTGAGTCATACATGACTAAGACTTGACTAGGCCTAGAGGGAACAATCTTTTCTTCACCCATCTTATATTTTCCTGAGGTAAGGGATGGGTTACTTGTTAAGAGGAAGCATCAGATATATTGCTTAAGCCAATCAAAGCTCTTCAGTGTCTTTTGGGGAAATAAAGGTTTGCAGTTTCCTGAGAGTCCAGTTCTTCCTCAAGCAGTACTTATGACCTAAGAAAATAAACTTTATTTGCTACTTTTACTAACAACAGTTTTGATAAAGGTGTTGGAGGGTTCATAATCATTTAGTAGGGCCAGAACAACATCATTGGACATTATATTGCTATAGTGCTAACAACTTCATAATTAGACTTTGATATTTCCCTATCATTTTTGTGGACCTGGACAATGTCACCAACAAGAAATACTTCTTTTGGAAGTATTAATTAAAGACTTTGCTAAGATAGACTCCTTTCTTCCTGTGTAATTTGTCAAACAGCTTAGGTTACTAGGTCAAATTTTATCTCAATTTGTAGTAATCTGTATTGTGTTTAGAAATGCAACTATCACCACTAAGGGCTTTCATTGGCTCACTGGTTAAAGACTTTACAGATGGAGTTAGGACAAGTGAAGTCAGCCTGAGAAACTGTAGTTACATCAGTAGAATCAGCCTAACTGTCCCAAATTACTCAGTTTTTACCGAGTTTTGAGGTCCCAATAATGGGGTGCCACGATTCCCGATTGGCACCCCATTATTTCCGATTTTTCAAATCTACTTGTTTGAGTTTTGCGCTTTTTGGAGCTGACGTCACCATGTGCGCAAATCAGGTCCGTCAACATGCCGCGCGTCTCTTTGAATACTGGACTGCCGTTTGGGCAGAACATAAGCCGCGTGTTTGTCGCAGGAGGATTTATTTACAATGCATTTACTTTTTAAGCCAGTCGGAATGCATTGCCATTCGGGCAGGAAGTCTCTGCTGTTACTAAATGAATGAACTTGGACTGCTGTTCAGATTTGTTTAACTGCACAGCTGAAAGTGAGTGTCATTTGACAAACAGAAGGTTACTTTGCTGTTTAAAGCCGGCAAATGGTGTGCGTGTTTCATGATACAAGTTACTTACGTTAAGAATGCCAGCTTTCTTTTTACTCCAGCTCTACTCAGTTGCTTACCACCTACTCAGAGGCGATCTATGCCTGATGTACAAAGCCATGTCAAACCCAGAATTAATGGACATGCTCCACCTCAAAAAATCCAAGTCCCTTAGAGCTACACGCTCCAGGGACCTGAACATCAGCACAAAAATAAATAGGACATGCTGGAGGGACAGATTCATTTCCCAGAGGCTCCCCTCACTCTGGAATAGAATCCCAATTCATGTTAGACATAGCCCCTCGCTGACCCTCTTCAAGCGAAATCTGGACGCGTGGATGGGAAATCGCAAATTCACCCCTGCGATCTCTTCTGTGTCCCTGCTAGACAGAGGCACAGTAAACTAATTTTAAAAGGGTACCTTCTGTGACCTACTTTACAGAGGCACAGTAGGCTAATCTAATAGGGAGGCGGAAGCCAAATACACTCTGGCTAGGCTTATAAATGCCCTAGGGCAGATAGCCTAATATCTACCTATGAACCTATGAACTTGATGCTGTTCTGCTTGAGGAGAGCAGTATGACTGAATATTGACATGGTATAAGACATTATTTAATTAAAACTGAGACTAAATTTAATAGAATGAACTTCTAAAACCACAAGGTTATTCAAGCTGTCACCTTTTCTAAATGTTTGGGTATTTTGGTTTAATAAAATAGCAGCAGTTTAGATGTCCTGCAAATGTGTGAATACATGAGCTGTTTAACATTAGTGTTTTGCATATACCTGCAGCTTTTTAGTAGTACAGATGTGGTAATGCGCTTGACAATAGTGGAATAACTTCCATTCACAAAATGCTAATGTAGGAAAGGCAAATTAGTTTGAAAAGAGAAACCTGTGCTGGTTAGGTGGTAGTATATTAGGTATTTCTGCATAACAGAGAGGTAACACTTGTAACTTCTCAACTCATAATGAAAGACCTTTGTTAAAAGCAATTTGAATGGTTAAAGTGTTTTGTCTCGTCTTGATTATCATAGAGGAAGTGTGCATTCCAACGGGAACCATGCAAAAGAAAGCAAGTTTACATTAGCACTGTATCCTTACAAGCTTAAAGGCTCGTTTTGCTGAGCACATCTGTAATGTTTAACTCACTTTTTCTGTTTAAATTGTTTTAATGTTTATAAAACAAGGTTAAATATGCTTTTTTCATGCGTGTCATAAAGGAACATAAACGTTCGAAAACATCGTTGTAGGTTAGGTGGAAATGTGCAATGTTATCTGAATTGTGTAGAAAAGTACAATGCACCTTAACGTTATGTAAAACAGATTCTATTTATTTTGGTAATAAAGGGATGTGTTGCACTTGACCTAGCATTATGTAAAACAGATTCTAATCCTATTTAATTTGGTAATAAAGGGATGTGTTGCACTTGACCCAGCGTTTCAATGAGAAATATCTAATTTATTTTAGGCAAGTGAGGTGACAGCCTTGTATGTCGTTTTCATAGCTTCCTTTTGGTTTGTAGGACAATATAGGTGGCAATATAGAGCTTTAAGAAGATTGTTCGTTGAATTTTTGTGTCTGATTTCTACTTCTTTCAGTGTTCATCGAGTTTGTATTGTCTGATTCCTACCTTAATGTGAGTTAATGAATAATAAGATCTGATTTCTTAGTGCTCCAGCTGCAGGAACAGATGGGAATGGACAGTAAGGCCACTCAACACACACATTTCTCAGGCTGTTAGACCAAGCATATAAACAATGCAGTAGCCTTGAACTCAGAAAGCAATAACACAAAATTGTTAGTTACTGCATTTAACAAGTGGACTGTTTGCTTCCTGTAAGAATTGTTCAAAAGCTATGTGCATCTTGATTTATGTTATAACCAGGCTGAAGCAACACATACTTTGTTTTGTCCCTTGAAAACTGATTTTTTTTTTACTAGAGTCATAACAAAGTTATTTCAACACATATATATTTACTTGAAAGATGCATATGCATGGAATGATTTTATGCATTTGTGGATTAGATTTAGTTAAGTGGCTTAGTTCAAAGGATTTTTTTCTGTCATGATTCATGAACTAGACATGATGCATCATAAGGATATATAATAAACTTGTACTATAAATATATATATGATTGGAATGGCTGCAGGGGGACTCTGGTGCCATATTTTGGTTGTCTGTTCTTCAGTTTGCGTTTGAAAGTTGGTATCCCACGATTCCATTGGAGTGGGTGGGGTTACATAATTATGTATGCAAATTATATGTTAATCAGTGTACAGATTTGTACCTATTTTTCATGTGCCTTGTCCAGATTTTTGATGTTTCCAGGTTGAGAGGTATGTATACCTTAACTCAGCCATTATACATTTAGCACAAAAGACCTTTTCAACATCCCAAATGTTAAAGGAAATGACAAACATGTTACATTGATTACATAAAGTTAGATATTCCATAGCAGTTAAATCTTCCAAGGATTACCTATCCTTTCCTACCATTATACCTCAAAACAAAATATATTGTATTCTTTAAAGCATTTATAGTAAAATATAACTTTAACTCCAAACCTTTATGCCAAACAAACTTAAAGGACCATTACAGGCAAATGATAAAAAAAAAAAAAAAAACATTTTTTTTTTATCCTGCCATGATTTACTGCTTCTCCCAAAGCCACCTGCAGCAAAATATGTACTCATTCCTAATTTTACTTTTTTTTCTTTTTCTTTTTTTTTTTTTTTTTATCCATGTCTGCCCTCATGGGGGCAGACATTGTGATTCCTTTGGAAAGCTGAATCTATCCCATAATGCACAGATTGTGAGAATGGGTAGCCCAAATTACTGAGATAAAAACGACTTTTTACAAGGAACAGTTTTGCAAGTTTCAATTCTTGGCCAAGTTACTTCTGCCATCACCCCCCTTCAGTGGACTAGAGTTTCACATTTCTAGCTTGGATAGATTCTACTAATTAGTCAACTCAACTTTGCATGATGATAGATATGAAACAAATGCCTGGTGTGCTCCTAAAAGTGTTCCCTCATATGTCACTTCACTTCCGAATAGTAATTCCGAGGAATTTTTTCTACAAAAAAAGCATACACATCAGTCCAGAGTTTAGGCCAGTCTATCCATTTCTTAAAATGTGCACAGTAAAATATACAATTTAAATTGTATTCTGGCTGCTCACATAGTTATCTTTCCACAGTTTTTCTCTTATAGCATAACCTGAACTATGGCGTTTTATTGTTATGTAAAGCTTGGCTTTAAACAGTTCTCAATTTCTTCCTAACAATGACCTCCTAAGCCTCTGATGTGATCTAGTAATTTCTGTTACTATAGCTTTATGTAGTTTGTCTTAGTTGTACACTTGTATCATATCTCTCATTCTCTCAGCAAGAGACTCATGGAGAAAGCAGTACTACTGATTCAGTAAGCTCACAAAATAAGACTACATGAATTATCATTCATTTTCTGTAGGAAAAAAAGTCTTTAATTGCGATGAATGTCATTATTTGTTCAATGTGAATCTAACACCTTTTTCAAAAAGCTTTATGGATTGTAGTATTTCAAAGCAAACGTATAAAACAAAATTAGTGACACTTGTGGGGTATGCTGATAAGTAATCCAATGCTCCTATTCATCTGTTTTCCATTGCAACTACCTGGAATTAGACAGGCATGAGCATACTTCATGACACACATGTATTGAAACAGTACCAGCAGCTTTAGCGGTAATACCATATTATAAATAGGGCACTCAAGCAATGTACTGACAAACCAAGTGCAATGCATATGTTTCAGTCAAGCAATAATGAAATCACTAAGGACTACACTGAGCAGACTTGTACTCAATCTCCCCATTTCACAGTCCATAACATTCACACCACACGTACAAAGGCACACCTCCACTCCCAACAAACACACAGCCACCCATACCCACACAACATGCCAGTCAACTTTGAGGCCTTTCCCACCTCTCTGCAAAGCACTGCTGTAACAACTTATGCAGACAAAATGATTGATGGATGTCAGCTCAGGATTCACATCCCTACTCTTTAGAGCCCATCCTGTGCGCGCGCACACGCACACACACACACACACACACACACACACACACACACACACACACACACACACACATGCACATGCACACCCACCAATGATACATGGTTAATGTAGGCAAATCAGTTTGTTCAATGTCACTACCTGCTACCCATCACCTTTTCAGTGCACAGTTGCAAATCCTGTACTCCTGATTTGTGCCACTGGCCCCCATTATTGTTGGCTTGGTATGGAATTCTTAAAAAAAAAAAAAAAAAGAAGTTGAGAGGTATGAATACATGGAGTTAGTAAATATAATTCTAATTGCTACAATATGGATGGTCACTGTACTGGAGACATTAATTTGCTAATTAACTGCTTGCACTCAAAATCAAAATGAAAGTGTTCGCACTGACTTCATTTGTGTTATGTTTTGCATCAGTGACATGAAATAGTAAGTAGTCATTTATCTGTTGCAAAATAACCTACCTATTTCTTCAGTCTTGCATCCAACAATGGGAATTAAAAATTATTCCACTAGTAATGTTCCCGCTAGAAAGTGCATCCCTGCTGTTGTTAATTTGTCGTGCCTTTTATAATAATTTTTTTAGTTCCTTTTTTTTTTTTATTGTATGCGTGTGTGTGGTGGTGGTGGGGGGGGGGGGTTGAGGCATTTTGCGATTCAATCTGCTGATTAGGATGACTGAAGTAAAGTCAAATGATGTAATGCTGCAAATCATCATTATATTCAACTATATATACCATTTGTCTTTCATTCTTTTAGCAACAGATATCACAAAACCAGCAAATCAAAACAGAATGTTATTTCCTGATAGTACAAGTATCTTACTGTTCTTCCTTTTAAATAAATTAAAGACATATGTACATATAGTAATTAACATTGCTTTCTATTTATCACTGTTAAGCTAAGAGAAATATTTGGGTTAACAGTATTCATTGTACAATAAGTCTTCAAATCAAAAGCCATTACTAAGTTCCTGGTTCTTTAAATAAATGTATAGGAACAGATATCAAATAATGTGTTTAATAATGAATTCAAGAATAACTTACCAATAATGAGCAGCAGAGTAAATACCTTTCTTAAAAATATTTTTTAACAGACTCTGATTATATTAACATAAAATATTTAACTTAGTTGTAGATATTTATGTTGTTGCACATTACCGGCAAGTGCTTTCTGTATATTTCAGTCTAACATAGATTAATGCTTACTGAAATCATGTCAACGTATTTAATTTGATGGATTATAATCATTTTACCGTGCCAGGATCAATGTAATACCGGAGATAATTTTATACATACTGAATGTGTAAATTCGACTGTGCTGATTTTCAACCCATTACCTTCTGTTTTTGAGGCATCATCAGCTTTTTTTATTTTCTATATGGGGTCAAGGCGTTGTCATCTGTCACCTTCTCCCTTGACTCAATACCACTCTTCTACCTTCTTCGACAGTCATGCCTGACTTTTGTAGGTCTTTTCTCACACAAGCCATCCATCTCTTTGCATGATGACCTCATTTCCTCCTGCTTTCTTTAACCAGATTGTCTTTTGCTTTTCTGCATGTGCGCCTGAACCACCGTTATCTGTTTATTTGACCTTCTGTATAGTTGGAGCGACAATGGCTTTTTCTCTGATGTCTTTATTTCTTTGTCTGTCTCACAGTGTGTGTCCTATCACCATTCTGTCACCTCTAGCATCTTCAATCCCAGATGATTGAAGAATAAGCATACCATTGCCACTTTACAAGAACAAAGGGAACATGCACATCTGTGGGTAGTACAGAGGTATTAAATGCCTGTCATACTGCTTGAAAGTTTTGGAGAGGGTGATTGATCAATGAATATGTGGAACAGGAGAAAGTAAGATGGAAAATGAGCAGTTTGGATTCAGATCAGGGTGTAGCACAGCAGACTTGATGTTTATAGTAAGAAAGATAATTGAGAAGAAGCTAAATATGAGGAAAGAGTACAATCGGGCATTCCTAGACTTGGAAGAAGTATATGGCAAGTTCCCAAGAAAGCTTATTTGGGCAGTCTTGTTGTGGTTCAAAGTCCCAGAAACATTGTCAGAATCAGTGCTAGTTATATCAAGGACCCAATGACTCGAGAACGAACAGTGTTCAGTCTTACAGAGGGGCTCCCAGTGGGAGTGAGTATGCATCAGGGTTCAGCTGTGAGGCCACCGTTGTTCATGCTGGTGATGGACTACATCAGCAAACAGGTTAACAAAGTTGCTGTATGCTGATAATGTGGCATTACAGGCAGACTATGAGCAAGAACTTCAGCAAAGAATAGGGTAATATAATACAAAACTGAAGGCACATGGGATGAAATTGAGCACAGACAAGACAGTTATAATAGAAACAAATGTAAGAAATCAGAAGAAGCTGAGAAATGAGATAGAAGGAAAAATAGTGGAGCAGGCTAACAGCTTCAAGTATCTTGGAGGGGTGGTTGAGAAGAAAGGAAGTCTGAATGAGGTTAAAGCTAGAGTCAGAGGGGCTGCAGAGACACTAAGCAAGTTTATGGGAGGAAACCCATGCAGCCACCAGGAGAACGTCACACAAACAGTGGCTAGAGATCTGAATCAGACCTTAAAACCTTTTTTTGTCTGTGGCACAGATCTTAACCATTACACTATAATAGGTTCATAGGTTCATTCTAGGCTATTTGCCCTAGGGCATTTATAAGCCTAGCCAGAGTGTGTTTGGCTTTCGCCACCCATTTTAAATTAATTTTGCTATGCCCTTTTTCAAGGTTAGTATACTGTGCCTCTGTCTAACAGTGACACAGAAGTGATACCCGTGGTAAACCTACGATCTCCCATCCACTCATCAAGATTCCTCTTGAAGAGAGTCAATGAGGGACTCTGCCTAACCTGGATGGGGATTTTATTCCAGAGGGAAGGGAGCCTCTGGGTTATGAATCTGTCCCTCCAGCATGTCCTGTTTATTTCAATGCTGAGGTTCAAGTCTCTCAAGCGTGTAGCTCAATGGGATTTGGATTTTCTGAGGTGCAGCATGTCCATTAATTCCGGGTTGGACATGGCTTTATACGTCAGGCACAGATCACCTCAGTATGCCACTGAGCAGAGCTGGAGTTTCTTTAACCGGGCAGCATATGGCATCTGTTTGAGCCCTTTGATCCTCTTGGTGAGGTACTTTTGGGGTCTTTCCAGTTGCTGCAGGTGTCTGGTAAGGTACATCCCAAAAGGGGCATTGTACTCAATTATGGGCCTGATGAGGGATGGGTAAAGAGGCACGATGACCTCCACTGATCTAGATGTGAATCCCTTCATGATTAGGTGGGCTATATAAAATGTTTTTCTAACCACTTTGGCCACGTGGTTGTCAAATGAGAGATTGCTATCAACTTGGGTCCCCAGGTCCCTAATTACTACTTCTGTACTTAATGGATTACCACCTATGTGGTAATTTGTGGGCACTTTGTTTTTGCCAAAGGGGATGACTATACACTTTTTGGCATTTAGCTTGAGGGCATGGCTCTGGCACCAGTTGTCTGTTTCTATGAGGCCCTTTTGGAGGATGTTTGTGTCGGCTGGAGAGTCTATTATGGCACCCAGTTTGCAGTCATCTGCGAACTTGGTCAGCCACAGTCCTTCTGTGATGGCTTGTACCTCCGAGAAATATATACCGAACAAGAGAGGTCCCAGGACTGAGCCTTGTGGGACGCCACTTGTAACTGGTTTGGAGTCTGACATGGCTCCAGCAATTCTAACCATGTGGGTTCTGTCCTTCAGCCAGTTTGCAACCCATCTAGTGACATAGGGGTTTATATTTAAGCTGGTGAGCTTATCTATAATGCCCGAGTGGGGTATTGTATCAACGGCTTTTGTGAGGTCCAGGCAGGCTGTGTGGACCACCTTCCCCTCGTCAATGGCCTTGTTGACTGTTTCAAAGAAATCAACCAGGTTTAAGAGGCAGGATCTGCCCTTAACAAAGCCAAACTGGGTAGGATCCAGTGTCTGTAGGTCCCCAATATCTTTATTTATGAGGTCCATGATGATCCTTTCCATAGCTTTGCAGACCAAGCTAGTCAGGCTTATGGGGTGATAGTTTCCAGGATCCGTTGAGGCACCACCTTTGTGGAGAGAGGGACCACTGTTGCTGTGCACCACTCTTTGGGTACATATCCTGTAGTAAGGCTGAGATTAAACAGTAGTTTTAGGTTTGGGTTTAGCTCTTCTTGGAGTTCATGAAGGATGCAGCCTGGGACACCGTCTGGTCCCATTGATGCTGTGTTTTTTGCTTTGGAGAGGGCAGCTCTTACCTGAGCATCTGAGATGTCAGGGGGGCAGCACTCTGCTGGGATAGATATTTGCCCTTTTGGTGGGGAGGGGGAGGGGAGTTTGCGCTGAACCTGTCAGCTAGGATGTTGGCAATGTCTGTGGGTTCGGTGTATTTTTTGTCATTTTGGACTAATTCTGAGCATATCTGGGAATTCCCACCCAGGTTCCTAACATAACTAAAGAAAGCCTTGTGATTATCCTTAGTGTCCTGTGCAATTTTTCTCTCGAAGCTGGCCTTAGAAAATTTTTTGAGTGCCCGTAGTTTTTTGCTAATACTGATCAGAGATGCCTTCCCTTTTTGGGATTTTGCTCTGTCATGTAGTAGCTTCCTCCTTCTATTGTATAGTTTGTTTATGGCTGGAGTCCACCAGACAGGACGTCTGCCTTTGGAGGATTGGGTCTTGGTTTTATTTGGGATTACATAATCCATGCATTCCTGAAGGTGTTCACAGAATGCGTTTATAAAGGATTCTGTGGTCTGGGCCGTATTTTCCACAGGCCCGGGGGCTTTGAAGGATTCCACCTCGGTTTTGAGGAGTGTGAAATTTGCTTTAGAGAAGTTTTTCACTGTGGTTTTCTGGGCAGGGGGTGGGGTCGGGATGTGAGTATCCAGTGAGATTAGTTTATGGTCTGATCTTACCAGTGAGGAATACACTTCTGGTCTGGAGCATAGAGTCCCCATGTTGGTGATGATCAGGTCCATTACGTTTTCCCCTCTTGTGGGAGTGGTAACAAGTTGTTCCATAACATTTGAGTTTATAAATTCTAGGAACCTTTGGGCTAGGGTGTTGGAGGTAGAGTAATGCTCCCAGTCTATGTTTGGGTAGTTGAAGTCGCCCAATATAATGGTGTTTGGAGAGACCTTCATATTTTCCAGTATTCTCAGGAAGGCCGAGTGGGGTTCCTGGGTTTGGGAGGGTGGTCTGTAGCAGGCTATAAACTGGAAGGCAGTTTTACCCACTGTTAGTTGCACATGGATAGTCTCTGATGCTTCGTGCTGTGCCACCAACCTGGAGGTGTGGGTATCTTTGATGAATATTGATACACCCCCCTCCTTTTGTGGTTTGGTCCAAGTTTTGGGGCCGAAAAGCATGGTATGAGGTATAACCTGGTAGTGCTGGGGTGCTCTCGGGAGCATTGAACCAGGTTTCTGTTACTGCACAGATATCGATGTTCTCCATGCTAAGGAGAGTTTCGAGTGCATGCATTTTGAGGTTTAGACTTCTGGCATTGAGTAGCATTACTCTTAGTTTCTTATCCCTTGTGATACCTATGGAGGTGGGTTTGTCTTTTGAGCCTTGCCTAAAAAAGGCAGTATGGGGTAGCAAGAGCCTTTGCCAATATCCAAAAGCCCAGGGGTGACAGGTGCAAGCCGTCCCTAGCGAAGCATCCTGGCTTGTCGAGCATGTAGGCTGACAGGCATTGGATCCCCTTTGAATGACACCAATACTTAAGCCAATTATAATGTCTCTGCAATGGGATACTCTGTGACATTCTTAAACATTCTGTGCAGCACCATACATTACCATGCACAGTGAGCTAAGTGTGTGGCCCAGGCGATTGTGTGATTCTAAAAACCTGAACCATAGCATAGTCATACTGTATAAAAGGGTGCCTCATACATTGCTCTGCAAGGCAATTACAGCACATGTACCATACCTCAGAAAAAAACTTTTCTGTAATACTACCACTATTACGTCTAATTATGTCTGAATATGTGAGTGAGATTTTGATGATAGCATCAAGGAAACCTTTTCCTTCCTTCTGTGTTCTTTTCTGAAATTTGGGGGTTTTCTTAGTATATTGATTTTTAAAATGGTAGCTAGCATTGATCACCTGCATTTAGACAGCTGTGCATTTATGCATATGGAGTCAGGGTATCACATCAACAGTGACCATCATCAAGAGCCAATATTCACACTGCCAGGTGACTAGCATATGTGTGTGTGTGTGCGCGTGCGCATATGTGTGTGTGTGTGTGTGTGTGTGTGTGTGTGTGTGTGTGTGTGTGTATACACACACAAACATATATGGATGTGGAGGCTTACAGTTTGTCATGTAAGGAGAGGTGTTTTTGGATTTGCATACTCATTTTAGGGCATGGCATACATGCAGTACAAAAACCACATATAAAGTAATTTTCAGATGTGCACAGCATAACACATTTCAAAAATAGCACTTTTAAGAAACTATCTTGTCACATGTTCCTTTTTCAACCTTCCTGAAGTGAGAGTATGTATAGTGCCACGATGACTTATTCTTTTAGGGGAGTGGGGCAGAAGTCACCTGTGCCATAATGTATGCTTGTGCTATAATGTACCAGAGTTTCCATTTTATGTTGCTTAGGTTTACATGAACCAGTACTTACTTGGCAATGTGATTTCCAATGATGCTCTGACAGTACTTGAAAAATTACAAGACCATTGAAGTCACACAACAGACACTCTGAAAAAATATTTTAATTACTTGTTAATTACTACGAGTTTAAATTTTGTAAATGTACGCTTGTTTTTTTAACCATTCTGCTCTTCTGCCACATTCTACAAAGTACATCCTATACATACATACATACATATATATATATATATATATATATATATATATATATATATATGGGGAGAGAGAGGGCTGTTTTGAATTTCTTTTGGCTAAGAGCTCATTTGGTTGACCTAGAAAACATGTGATTTGGTTTTATTGAACATTGGCTTTCCCGAACATGTAGTTTCCCAGTTTTGGTTATGGTGAGTTGCACATGGAGAAGCTCAGGTGCATCAGATGGCTGTGGTATGATGCAAATAGAGGCACCTCCACCCTTTGCCCCTTTCTGTGCAGTAGCTATTCCAAATGTGTGAAAGGCATTAAAGACCTGTTCCGCTGGTGTGCTCTGTGTGACTTTGAATCATATCTCAGTAACTACATAGACATCTATATTCACCACAGTGAGAAGAGCATGCAGGGAGCAGAAAGTCAATATTTTTCATTTGTTTTGTGCCATCAGCCTTGGAGAAAGTAGAATGTTGCTCACTGCTAGGTTCATACCTGCTTGGGACAAATAGTTGGATAGCTCCATCATGCCTGTCTTCATATGGCTCGAGAAGGTTTGTCTAAAGTCATTTATGCCCACATAGACTATGACTAAATTATACTGGTGCTTGTAGTTTAGTGATTTGAATGCATTCATGATGTGGTGGATCCTGGCCCCTGATAGGCAACTGACCATATAACCATCTCTTTACTCAACATGGTGGGTGGGACATTAGTGTTTCACAATGGAGTTCCTATGACCAAAATATTGGATTGTGAAGTGGTCTGCCTTATGGGCTTAGACATTTAGACCCTTTAAGATGTGGCTGAATGCATCACGGTGGGTATTGCACCGGTAATGTGTTTGGAGTTTTCTGAAGAAACATTATAAATTCTGTCTCAGAGGCCTTTGAGATTTAGGTAGTGAACTTTTAGTCTGCAATTTTATCCATTTTCAGCGGAGGTCAGGGGAGAAAAGCTCCACACAAAAAAAAAAAAACCCCAGAAAATACATACACACAGGTGAAGATTGATATCATATTACAACATACTGTAAATACATAGATTAATACAAAGATTAATGCACATATGATGTATAATACACATATACAATCATTAAAACAAGATAAACACAATTATCATGTAGCACTGAAACATGCTGACATGTTATAAGTGCAACAGTTCATTACTTACTCAAAGTAAATGTCAGAGTGCAAAACTCAAACGGTGGATGAGGAGGAGGAGAGAAGAGAGGGAAGAATGAGAAAAAGTATTTGTTAGAAGTAATAATTGGGGTAGATACTGGATGCAGGAGAAATAATGAGTAAAAGCAAAATTACAAGTAAGAGAAATGAAACCAAGGAAAAGGAGAGATGTATACACGTATTAGAGGAGTAGGAGCTGAAATTGTTAGCCAGGAGAGCAGCAAGTACAAAGCCAGGAGTCAGGGAGACATCCTTTTAGTTGCACCTTAAATTAATGAATGTTATGAATTGCCTTGATTGGTGCAGGGATCATATTCCAGGTGAGAGTATAGACTTTGAATGCAATTTTGTAAGGCTTGTAGATATCAAGCAAATTTTTTGTCAGAAGATTGAAGGTGATGACTTGGAAGGTATTTGCCTCATAGATGCCCTTATTTAAATATATTAATTGTGCAGTCGCACAAACATTGGAGAAATGAAAAAAAAAGTCAGTCACTGCTTACATTCAAACATAAAACACAACAACACTGACACTCTGCAGACCTTATGATTCTCAATCAGTCATGAATCAGTGAAATGAGTTTTGTTTAGTCCACAATGATTTAGTGAAATGTGATTCAGTTAAAAGAAGCAGTACCATATATGAATGTGTGTGTATGTGTGCATTTGAATATTACAGATACCATGGTATATATATATATATATATATATATATATATATATATATATATATATATATATATATATATATATATATATATATATATATATATATATATATATATATATATCTATATATATATATATCTATACACACACACACACACACACACACACACACACACACACACATATCCAAATGATACCCTAGGTAAATCTCTACACATTTCCAAGGAGGGAGAGGCAGTGCTTTTGTAGATAATGTGTTTGGATGGTTCTGGAATTCCAGAAGTTGAAGACATTAGATTTTATGTGGCTCACTGTAATTATACTTTTTTTTTCCTTTGAAGTAAGATGGATGACAAGCCATCAGACAGCACAATTAAGACACCTGTAGGGGTCATGACTAGCTGTGGCATGACTGTCAACCCATTAGTTTTTGTCAAACCTCTTATTCCATTGTCTTTTGTTCAAAACCTAATTATACTTAGCAGTCCTGATTGTCTGAAGTCCCCTTTTAGATGGTATGACTGACATTTCCCAAAGTGCACTCCCTTCCTATCAGAAGCAGTCAGGTTCATTGTTATTCAGCTGCCTTCACACATTATGCTTTCTGTAGTAATTCATGTGCTTACTGTTTTAGTTTCTGAATGAATGAAGTTCCATTCCTTCACTTTAGAGTAAGTGGTGTGGTGTTCTGTTTTTATATATAGGGTGGGCAAGCATATGTGTGGCAGGGGGATGGGGTAAGCATGTGTGTGTGGGAAGGTGTTGGTGAGCATGTGTGTGTGTGTGTGTGTGTGTGTGTGTGTGTGTGTGTGTGTGAGTGTATGTGTGTTGGCTCTTGAAAACAAGAAAACAGCAATTGATTTTGACTCAGTAGCCATGCAACATTGTTTCGTAGAGAGCTGACCACTGTATCATGCTCGTGTGACATTCTGGATCTGTGTGTGTTTGTGTGTGTGTAATTATTGCATATATGGAGTAACAGAACTGTGGAGGAAAGCTGGAATGGTACTGGCTTGAAACTTTACTTGGGAATAGTGGTGTCAGTGCAATGGGCTTGCTGAAACGTCTGTGGACTGGCCTGAGTTGACATGTGCTAATAGGTTTTGCACCTCTTAATCATTACTGCACTGTTCACCAGCATGCATAATGTTTTTGTGTGTGTGTGTGTGTGTGTGTGTGTGTGTGTGTGTGTGTGTGTGTGTGTGTGTGTGTTTGTATGTCTCTCTGTCTGCTCATCAAAGTGTGATGGACAGCAAAATTTCCAGCTGCATACTGAGAAGTGCTGACAAGGCAATGGGTAGCAGGTGACTGGGTTTGGAGACAAGTGTAGTGACATTAGACAAACAGATTTGCCCACATTAGCCATGTATCATTGTTTTTTGTGTTTATATATGTGTGTAGTGTAAAAGAACTATGAAGCAAGTCTGAACTGATACCTGCTTGCTGCCCTGCTGAGGAGGACACTTGTGTAAGTGCAGTGGACTGGCTCCAATAGACAGGGATAGGAGTCCTGAGCTGATATCCGTCAGTTGTTTTCATTTGCCAAAGCCATTACAGCATTGCTTTACACACAGGTGGGAAAGGCCTCAAAGTTGGCTGGTATGTTGTGTGGGTGTGAGTGTCTGTATGTTTGTGGGAAGTGGAAGTGTGCCTTTGTAAGTGTGGTGTGAATGTTATGCATTATGAAATGGAGAGATTAAAAGTAAAATTGTGTTCAGTGTAGTCCCTAATGATTTCATCATTGCTTGATTGAGACATATAAATTGTCCTGTGTTTGTCAGTACAATTGAGTGCCTTATCTGGAGTATGGTATCACTACAACAGCTGCTGGCACTGTTTCAGTACAAGTATTTGATTTGGAAGCTTTCTCCAGGAGTCTGTTGCTGAGATGATGATGAGAGACATGTTACAGGTATATAACTAAAGCAATGGTAACAGAAAGTACTGGGTCACATCACAGGCTTGGGAGGTCACTGTTAAGAAACCAAGAACTTTTTCATTGTTATGTAAAGTCTGGCATTAAATACCATAAGTTCAGGTTATAACACAATAGCTATGCAAAGATAATCAAGTGAGCAGACAGAATGAAATTCAAATTTAGTATTTTACTGTGCACATTTTAAGAAATGGATAGATTGGCCTAAACTCTGGATTGATGTGTGTGCTTTTTAGAAATAACTCATGGGAAATGCTATTCACAAATAACCACACTCCTTCGATACCTCACAAAGGACCACTTCCAAAAAGCAAAAAAAGTCCGCTGGCTTTACCATAAAGGGATAGTCCTCCAATGAATAAACCACCGATTGTGGAAATAAATGTAACCAAACACCAAGGCAGCTAGGAACTCCAGAACCACACGACAGGAACCAAATAAAAATATTTTAATACAAACGTAGCAGCCACAACACAACACAAGTCGGGATTGAGCGCGCTTTCATCTATAATAATTCGACTTCATCAGAATCCAATGTACAAATTCATCAACTTCCTTAAATACTAAATACACCTT
Source organism: Protopterus annectens (assembly GCF_019279795.1). Classification (NCBI taxonomy): domain Eukaryota; kingdom Metazoa; phylum Chordata; order Ceratodontiformes; family Protopteridae; genus Protopterus; species Protopterus annectens. Next base: position 382,819,845 of record NC_056732.1, on the reverse strand, counting down.
AAATTCATTGGTTAATAACTTAATTGCTACTTGTAATTACCTGTTGTATTAAAGCAACACCACAGTTTTCTAAATTTTCATAGTCTTCCCATTAAGTACAAGTTGCTTAAATAAAACCATAATCAGTATTGCATATAAAGTTGTTGTGAAATGTCCTCATTGTTATAGACAATATTTGTACAAATTCTTTAAATTATTCCATATATATGGATAATATATGTGCATGTATAAAAGTATATACGTAATCCACTAGTCCATTTGTCATTAAAAATAGCGCCATGGAAAATTATGAAGGCACATAAAAAATCAACAATTAAAAAACCCCCCTCAAAACATAATAAATATTACATCAATACAATAATACACAACAAACACAAAAAATGTGTGAAAAATTACATATAAATGTATAAAAATACATAAATAATACATAAAGATTTCATCCAACACTAAATTACATAAAAGCCTAGGCTAACCATGAAGCCACATAAATTTACATTAATTCATTTTGGGATTATTTGCCAACATCTTCAGTGCTGGCTTAATAGAGAGATGGTCATTCATCCCATTTGGACCACTAGTGTCCAACCTAAGTTGCCACACTAGTTCTCTATACTCAAGTAGGGAATGCCAGTCACCTCCCCTATCACCTATCTTAACCTCTTCTAAAACCCAAAATTTTATGTTCGTGTTTTTACATGTGATGGTATGTCTATACAAGGCATTGCTATCATTACCCCTGTTGATATCTCTCATATATTCGTAAATACGTTGCTTTAACCTACGTTCGGTCTTACCAACGTAGTATTTACTGCATGCCAGACAATGTGCTAGATACACTACACCTTTAGTTTGGCAAGTATAGTACCCTTTACTTCTCAACCTTTCACCCGTAGTTCTTAATAGGAGTTCTTTTTCCCCGGTAATGAAGGAACACTGAGCACATCTCCCACATTTGTGCGTCCCCACTTTTTGCTGTGGTCCACCAATGCTGTCTACCTTTTTCATCTCAAAAAGTTTTTTAAAATTATTATTTTTCCTATAACTAAACTTCAATGTCTGCTGAAAAACATCACAATTGGTACTGAGTTTCGAAAAAACCTTCCAAATCTCATTAATTCCTTTTTGTATCCAATTTATTCCTTTATGGTATGTTAGAGTCAACCTGGGTATTTCATTTTCTTTAATTCCATCCTTTAGGTCTTTCCTAAAATCTACCACTCCTCTTGTACAACTAGATTCATTACTTAATAAAACTGGTGGAAAATGACTCTTTCTCCTTTTCAAGATTTCTTTTTTAACATTCCTAATAAGCTTCAATGGATATCCTCTCTCTACAATAATTTCCATTTCCTCAACACACCTAACGTTGTCACTTGTCATCCGAGAAGCCCTGATCATCTGGCCTTTAATGATGTTTCTTCTTAAAAATAAGGGGTGATCACTTCCAAAGTGTACATATGAGTTGGAAAAACACTCCTTTCTAAAAATCCTTGACTCAAAATGTTTCTTAATTTTATTTTTTACTATTGTAACATCTAAGTAGTTAACCATTTCTGAGTCATGCTGAAAAGTAAACCTTAAAAATTCGGTAGTGGTGTGTAAATATCCAATAAATTCCTGTATTTGATCTTTTGTACCACTCCAAACAATAAAAATATCATCCAAAAATCGGAAATATTTTACAACATGTTCCCAGAATTGGGATTTGAACAAATACTCAAGTTCCCAATAAAGCATAATGATATTAGCTTAGATGGGGGCACACGAAGACCCCATTGCCACCCCACCTATCTGATGGTATATATCCCCTTGGAAATAAATGAAATTGTTTTTTAACACTAGTTCCATGTTTTCAAGTACTAGTCTAAAATCATTGTTGCTTAAGAATCTAAATTCACCTAACATATGTTCAAACCAAGATAGACCTATATCATGTGGTATTACTGAGAATAGGTCCATCACATCAATAGTAATAAAAATAAATTCTTCACAATATGCAACTGTATTAAATTTGACCAGAAAATCCCAAGAATCAATAAGTATATGAGGGTATTCATTATAAAAGTGTTTTAACTTGGTATCCACAAAGATGGCCAAGGTCTGTGTTTTTGAACACTGAGAAGTTACAATAGGCCTCAGGGGCGGATTATTGATGTCTTTATGTATTTTGGGGATCCCGAAAATCTCCGGAATCACTGGTTTGGATACTTTTAGATAGTTGTATAACTCTAAATCTATGCTTCCTTGGAGAAGATTATCTTCTAAGTAATAGTCAATCTTCCTATAGCTTATATTCATTTAATTTCTGGAAGCCATTTGATACCTCCCATCTGTATTCAAAATTCCAAGCATCCTATGTGTATAATCCCATACATCCATCAAAACCACCCCTCCCCCTTTATCGGGCTTCATAATCCTTATTTTTTCATTGTTTTGTAACATCTTTAACACTTTGATTTCTTCTTTTTCCAGGTTACTATATTCTTTTGTACCATCTTTATAACTAAAAGCTTCCCTCACCATATTTATAACATGTGTTTCAAAATGGTGAATTTCTTGTTGTAAGGGAGGGTTAAATACACTTCTTCTTTTAAGTGTGTTGGTCCCTACATACTCCTCATGTTTAAATATAGTTTTTAAATTCAATTTCCTTGTGAACAGTTTAATGTCCAACAGAATTTGTTCAATATTTGGTTTTTTAACTGGTATAAATGAAAACCCTTTTGTAAAGAGGCTAAAATAACCAGATGTAACTTCTAGATCTGTAAAATTATATATATGAAAATTACTTTCACTACTAATTTTACATCTTGTTTGGGGGTTCAAATTGTCCATACTCATATCCAATCTTTCAGTTCCCTCTATTGACTGTTGAGAGTCTCGGGTACTATCAGTCACTATATTTTCAAAAACGTAATTTCCTTCTAAGGATACTTCCTCCTGAATATATCTTATGTCGTTGTTGGGACAATTGGGGGCTAAATTCACAGTCCCTATCTGTATGCATTCCCCCCATACTGTTTCCTTGGGTAATATTTCCCTGTTACTTCCGCATATGAGGAGGGTCTGTTCTGTTTCCTTAGTCTTTCTGACCTCCGTAGGCCCTCCTCGCCTTCCCCTAAAGGGTCAAACTGATCTAATTCATCATTTCCCACCACCTTTGTTTGTTCATCATTGAAATGGTTATGTATTGGTTCAACATCTTGAAAATGAGACCCATTGTCATTAGTATTATGTTCATAGTTAAACCATCTCCCCCCACCCTTACCATTAAGGGCTGGATTTCCATGAGGAAACTTTCTCTTATAATATTTACTGGGGTCAATGTAGGCCCTACCATCTTTATAATCACGTAAATCACGTTCCAATTTCCCAAGCTTTCTTTTGTAATTTTTACTCACATTATAGTCAACATCATGTAACACCTTACAGTATAAATCTTTGTATTCACGTACAGTAAAAAATAAATCACTACTGATGTCATGCTGCAATTTATCTATTTTCTTTTTACTATCACACAAAATTTCTGTATTGCTGTTAATCATTGCCTTCAATATAGAAATTCCACACTCATTTAAAATTTCTGAAATAGTTTTAAACAATAGTTCGTTCCCCCTGATGTTGTTGGGGTATTTGTTAAGCCTCAGTCCTTTCGGAACTATATTTCTCTCAACGCATTGCGTGAGATACCAATTTTCAAGACAAACATTCCTATATTTGTTAAGTTCAATCTCAAACTGCTTACATTTGTCTTTGAAGGTGCTATTGTCCTTGTGCGTATCCTCTATTTCCTTCATGGACCATGAAAATGATTTATCCAACCAATCGTCGAATAAAACGTTATTATACACTTCAAAAGCCCCTTTCTTTTTGGGGGCCGCCGTGGAATTAGGTCCAACTACGGGTGAAAGGTTGAGAAGTAAAGGGTACTATACTTGCCAAACTAAAGGTGTAGTGTATCTAGCACATTGTCTGGCATGCAGTAAATACTATGTTGGTAAGACCGAACGTAGGTTAAAGCAACGTATTTACGAACATGAGGGATATCAACAGGGGTAATGATAACAATGCCTTGTATAGACATACCATCACATGTAAAAACACGAACATAAAATTTTGGGTTTTAGAAGAGGTTAAGATAGGTGATAGAGGAGGTGACTGGCAATCCCTACTTGAGTATAGAGAACTAGTGTGGCAACTTAGGTTGGACACTAGTGGTCCAAATGGGATGAATGACCATCTCTCTATTAAGCCAGCACTGAAGATGTTGGCAAATAATCCCAAAATGAATTAATGTAAATTTATGTGGCTTCATGGTTAGCCTAGGCTTTTATGTAATTTAGTGTTGGATGAAATCTTTATGTATTATTTATGTATTTTTATACATTTATATGTAATTTTTCACACATTTTTTGTGTTTGTTGTGTATTATTGTATTGATGTAATATTTATTATGTTTTGAGGGGGGTTTTTTAATTGTTGATTTTTTATGTGCCTTCATAATTTTCCATGGCGCTATTTTTAATGACAAATGGACTAGTGGATTACGTATATACTTTTATACATGCACATATATTATCCATATATATGGAATAATTTAAAGAATTTGTACAAATATTGTCTATAACAATGAGGACATTTCACAACAACTTTATATGCAATACTGATTATGGTTTTATTTAAGCAACTTGTACTTAATGGGAAGACTATGAAAAATTTGTGAAAACTGTGGTGTTGCTTTAATACAACAGGTAATTACAAGTAGCAATTAAGTTATTAACCAATGAATTTAAGGTGTATTTAGTATTTAAGGAAGTTGATGAATTTGTACATTGGATTCTGATGAAGTCGAATTATTATAGATGAAAGCGCGCTCAATCCCGACTTGTGTTGTGTTGTGGCTGCTACGTTTGTATTAAAATATTTTTATTTGGTACTTGTCGTGTGGTTCTGGAGTTCCTAGCTGCCTTGGTGTTTGGTTACATTTATTTCCACAATCGGTGGTTTATTCATTGGAGGACTATCCCTTTATGGTAGAGCCAGCGGACTTTTTTTGCTTTTTTTTGCTTTTTGGAAATGCTATTCACAAGTGAAGAGACATATGAGGGAACAGTTTTAGTGGCACACCAGACTGCGATTTGTTTGATGTCTTTTGTCATGCAAAATTGACTTGTTGTCTTTCGGCTTTTCCCAGTTAGGGGTCACCACAGCGGAACTCCAGTCCGCTAATGATTGGCAGTAGATTTTCATGAACGCCGAGGTGCCAGCTCGACGTTCAACCTTCAATGAAGGCACGCCCATTTACGCATGTCTTTCGAATGCCCACCCAACCGCGGGGGGGGGGGCATGCAGACTCCACACAGGAGGCACTCCCCGCACTCCAGCCGAGAATCGAACAGGAGAACCTCTTGCTGTGAGGCAACAATGCAAGATGAATTTAGCCAAGCTGCAAATGTGAGACTCTAGCCCACTGAAGGAGGGGAGATGGGAAGAGTAACGTGGCCAGAAAATGAAATTTGCAAAACTGCTCCTTGTAAAAAGTCTTTTTTATCTCAGTAATTTGTTGACACTTTTGCAAGCTTCTTCAGAGAATGTGTAATACATCAGTAGGAACAATATTTGTAAAACTCAGTGCATACCAGTCAATGACACATGAACTGTAGCCTCTCAAACTTGGCAGTTTTTTTCAGGTCTCCCATTCTAAGTGAATGGAAGTCTAGTCTGACAACAAATGGTGTGGCTACTTATTCTCACAGTCTGTGCATTATGGGACAGATTTAACTTTCCAAAGGAATCACAATGTCTGCCTCCATGAGGTCAGACAAGGCTAAAAAAATAAAATTAGGAATGAGTTCTTATTTTGCTGTAAGCAGCTTTGGGAGGGGCAGTAAATCATGGCAAGATAAAAAAAATATATGTTTTATCATCATTTGCCTGTAGTGATCTGTTAAAGGAGAACCGCACCCACAGACTGAAAAAAACATGCTTATTTCATCATGTCTTGATGTTTCCTACATTTTAACACCACTTTTGGATTTTGTGTACTTTTTTATATTTTTAAATGTAATTCCAGAGTCTGCCCACATGGTGTCTGGCATCTTGATTTTTTAATGTACCTCTAGGTATCCCACAATACAGTGTTTGACTTTATTTATTTATTTATTTTTACATTTGTTATCCGGGTTAGTCTATCTGGGTTCTTAGAAGCCCTTTTTCAGCAGAGACCTGAGGAGAAAAGCTCCCAAAAACAAAAAAGTTTTAAGTAAACAAATAGTAAGAACAAAGATAAACACAGATCACATTTTAAATATACATACTGCTGAAGTAATTACATAACACGCAATAAAGGAATATACAGAATGGATGGAAATACAGTACAATACATATATGGAAATTTTCACGTAGTATGGCAAGAAACTAAGCAGAAATATGATAAGACTAAGGTCAATACATTGCTGAACCAAGGTACTAGGCATGAAGTAAGTAAATATACAGATAAAGTTGTGTGAACTTTGGCAGTTAATAAATAAATTAAAGAACAGTAATAAGGGATTATCTGAATTGAGTGTAACATGAGCTAACTAATATGGAATATGATGAAAAAAAATGCGTAGGTAGTAGTAAGAGAGAGAGCTAGAAGTGATACAGTTAAGTTAGGTTATCCCTGAATGTGTCTTGGGTATTAGTTTAGAGCATGAACATATCCAATTTGATAGGAAAAAAGATTTAAGTTGTTTCTTGAAGTCATTTTTGTCTTTAAGTAGTCTAAGGACTAAATGGAGTGTGTTCCAGTTTTTTGAAACTGAGTGACAATAGAGTATTTTTCCAAAGGTTTTGTTTGGCTTATGAACTTCAAGAAAGTATTGATTAGTACTTCTTAGTGGGCGTTGAGGAGTATAAAGTGTCAGAGAATTTGCAAGGGATGGGTAGGATTTAGGATTGTTTAGTATATTATTGGCTATAAGGAGTTGGGATTGAGGCAGTAAATTGGAAAATTCAGGCCAGTGTAAAGCCTTTAATGAGAGACAGTGATAGGATTTGTAAGGTTGATTTGCAGCAAATCTGGCTACTTTGTTATATGTGGTTTCTAGTTTGGATATTAGGTTACTCTGTAGATGGGTAAGAATAGGTGAAGCATAGAGTAGGGATGGTAGAGGCAGGGATTGGGCAAGGGATGGCTTGGATGCACAGGGAAGAAAGTTTTTGTGACGGTAAAGCAGACCTAGTTTTTGGTGTTTTTTTTTTATTGAGCTATGAATGTGATGGTTGAATTTAAGTTCATCATCAATTATTGCTCCAAGTTTTGTTTGGGTGACAACAGAAATTTTAGTTCCATTAAGGGATGTTACAGAAAAAATTTAGTTCCATTAAGGGATGTTACAGAAAGACTTGAGCAATGTTATTAGTAAAGGATACAAGAGTGGTAGCTGTTCTATGTGTGGGGCGGAAGCCATGTTGAGTTATTACATCATAGCCCCTAAGCTCCTGTCAATGCATTGACTTTTCCCGTGTTTTCACATATACCCTGCTATGTTTTACTCAGTCAGGTTTAATTACCATTTTTGCTTTTGAATGACTATTTAAAAGACAAACGGATAATCACACAGAACAATATTTTCAGTGCCTGTTATTTCTTTTTCTTTCTAAAGTGGCCAGTTTTCATTCTTTTGTTATGCCTTGAGTTGTAGTCCTTAAACTCCTCTACCTCCCCCTAAGCACCACCCCTTCATATCTGTCAAAGTGGCAAAGGTAATTTGAGCTGTTTGTTGCTGTGATTGATAATGCACAGCAGTAGACAAAGTTGATGTACTGTTGCCTTGTACTGTCCACCTGCTTCCAGTGGGACACTTATTTTTGCTGCACCATAGCCTCTTTCTGTCCTCAAATTTTAATCCTTAATACCTACTAATTGGTAACATGTTTGGCAAACCTTCCCACTTCATTTTTCAGGGATTCCTAAGAAAACAAAGTTTTTAAATCAAGTCTTAGTGTCTTTCTAAACTTCTTTACATGTGTACCTCTCTTCATCCTAGAACTGCACTTGCAGCAAGCCCCCACCTTAAATCCTGAGTTCCTCTTCTTCTGAATATACTCTAATTACCCATCTACCTATCTTTCATACTGTTTCTCTTCAGTTAATCTCTATCCTATACAAGTTCTATTATAACAATAGCTCTACTTTGGCATCAGCTTTTCAAAATGTCAGACTTTGTTGTTATCTTTCTTGTATCAAGTTGTCACTTAACCCTGTAATAATTTTTAACAATCTGACATTTGTTCTATATTTATATTACATATTGTTAAATACTTGTCTATGTACATGTTTATTGTGGAGCTTTTCTCCTGGGTCTCCACTGAAAATGGGCTCATACACACCCAGTGAACTACTCCTGTAAATAAATGCCAATAAATAAATAAATAAACAAATAAACAAATAAATAAATTGTGTCTAAAATGCCGTAAAAGTAAAATATTTTATTTTATATAGCACTGTGATGCACTTAAAATAAAACTTTTTGCATCAGTGTGCATTTTCTAAACAATAGTAATGCAAGTATAAACTATCGCATTATTGACTTAACATTAATCATCCCTGATTACCTAAGAAGTTATGAGGGACAGGTGAAAAGTAAGATTAAAAAAATCATGAGCATTCTGCAAAATCAGGGACTTTTGTGATGTATGGTTTTAGGCAATTTACCTCTTATTTTACTGTTTGCATTTCCTCCCTGTAATTTGCCTCTTGCAACTGAAGGATTTCTCCAAGTTGTCTGCAGTAATTTTCTTAAACCAGTAAATCATCATTAACCCATCAGCTCCAATTTATTTTTTACACATTGTAACTCAGTATGCATCCCCGCCTTCACTATTTTATTTTTGATTTCAGTCACTTCAGTTTTTCATTCTTCTTTATAAATCCATCTGACATATTAATATTTGTTGTTTATGTAAATATATGCATTCCCTTATGTAAAGACATAAGAGAGAATGAAACTGAGAATTATGGGAGAAATTATGATAAAAATAAGTAGCGGTCTAGAGAAACAGCAGGAGGAAGACACTATTCAAAATGATGTCCAAAATTAAGGATTGCATCACATTTGGATGAGTGAGAGTATGAATAATGTTGAACGTGGGTCACATTATAAGCAGACTTATACGAAAACAAAGAGGAAATGAACAATACAGTATCATGTAGCATTAGTACTGCAGTATGAGGAGGCGTATTGTGCATACATCATATATTGGATCTATACTTAACAGTAACTATTTTTGTAATGCAATCACCTGAAGAGTCCACTTCATCCTCACTCAACACTTGTTTATGACCTATGGAAAACAAACTTTATTGATAGAGGCCTTGGAGGGCTCATAATAATCTTCTGACTCTCTCTCTCTCTCTATATATATATATATATATATATATATATATATATACATACACATATGTAGTTTACATACCTACACACACACACACACACATGTATATGTATATATATATATATATATATATATATATATAGGTTCATAGGTTCATACTAGGCTATCTGCCCTAGGGCATTTATAAGCCTAGCCAGAATGTGTTTGGCTTTCGCCACCCATTTTAAATTAATTTTGCTATGCCCTTTTTCAAGGTTAGTATACTGTGCCTCTGTCTAACAGTGACACAGAGGTGATACCCGGGGTAAACCTACGATCTCCCATCCACTCATCAAGATTCCTCTTGAAGAGAGTCAATGAGGGACTCTGCCTAACCTGGACTGGGATTTTATTCCAGAGTGAAGGGAGCCTCTGGGTTATGAATCTGTCCCTCCAGCATGTCCTATTTATTTCAGTGCTGAGGTTCAAGTCTCTCGAGTGCGTAGCTCGATGGGATTTGGATTTTCTGAGGTGCAGCATGTCCATTAATTCCGGGATGGACATGGCTTTATACGTCAGGCACAGATCGCCTCTGAACAGGCAGTATGCCACTGAGTAGAGCTGGAGTTTCTTTAACCGGGCAGCATATGGCATCTGCTTGAGCACTTTGATCCTCTTGGTGAGGTACTTTTGGGGTCTTTCCAGTTGCTGCAGGTGTCTGGTAAGGTACATCCCAAAAGGGGCATTGTACTCAATTATGGGCCTGATGAGGGATGAGTAAAGAGGCACGATGACCTTCCCTGATCTAGATGTGAATCCCTTCATGATTAGGTGGGCTATATAAAATGTTTTTCTAACCACTTTGGCCACGTGGTTGTCAAATGAGAGATTGCTATCAACTTGGGTCGCCAGGTCCCTAATTACTTCTTCTGTACTTAATGGATTACCACCTATGTGGTAATTTGTGGGCACTTTGTTTTTGCCAAAGGGGATGACTATACACTTTTTGGCATTTAGCTTGAGGCCATGGCTCTGGCACCAGTTGTCTGTTTTTATGAGGCCCTTTTGGAGAATGCTTGTGTCGGCTGGAGAGTCGATTATGGCGCCCAGTTTGCAGTCATCTGCGAACTTGGTCAGCCACAGTCCTTCCGTGTTGGCCTGTACCTCCGAGAAATATATACCGAACAAGAGAGGTCCCAGGACTGAGCCTTGTGGGACACCACTTGTAACTGGTTTGGAGTCTGACATGGCTCCAGCAATTCTAACCATGTGGGTTCTGTCCTTGAGCCAGTTTGCAATCCATCTAGTGACATAGGGGTTTATATTTAAGCTGGTGAGCTTATCTATAATGCCCGAGTGGGGTATTGTATCGAAGGCTTTTGCGAGGTCCAGGTAGGCTGTGTGGACCACCTTCCCCTCATCAATGGCCTTGGTGATTGTTTCAAAGAAATCAACCAGGTTTAAGAGGCAGGATCTGCCCTTAACAAAGCCGAACTGGGTAGGATCCAGTGTCTGTAGGTCCCCAATATCTTTATTTATGAGGTCCATGATGATCCTTTCCATAGCTTTGCAGACCAAGCTAGTCAGGCTTATGGGGCGATAGTTTCCAGGATCCGTTGAGGCACCACCTTTGTGGAGAGGGACCACTGTTGCTGTACGCCACTCTTTGGGCACATATCCTGTAGTAAGGCTGAGATTGAACAGTAGTTTTATGTTTGGGTTTAGCTCTTCTTGGAGTTCATGTAGGGCGCAGCCCGGGAGACCATCTGGTCCCATTGATGCTGTGTTTTTTGCTTTGGAGAGGGCGGCTCTTACCTGAGCATCTGAGATGTCAGGGGGCAGCACTCTGCTGGGATAGATATTTGCCTTTTTGGTGGGGGGGGAGAAGTTTGCGCTGAACCTGTCAGCTAGGATGTTGGCAATGTCTGTGGGTTCAGTGTATTTTTTGTCATTTTGGACTAATTCTGAGCATATCTGGGAATTACCACCCAGGTTCCTAACATAACTAAAGAAAGCCTTGTGATTATCCTTGATGTCCTGTGCAATTTTTCTCTCGAAGCTGGCCTTAGACAATTTTATGAGTGCCCGTAGTTTTTTGCTAATACTGATCAGTGATGCCTTCCCTTTTTGAGATTTTGCTCTATCATTTAGTAGCTTCCTCCTTCTATTGTATAGTTTGTTTATGGCTGGGGTCCACCAGACAGGATGTCTGCCTTTGGAGGATTGGGTCTTGGTTTTATTTGGGATCGCATGATCCATGCATTCCTGAAGGTGTTCATAGAATGCGTTTATAAAGAATTCTGCGGTCTGGGCTGTATTTTCCACAGGCCCGGGGGCTTTGAAGGATTCCACCTCAGTTTTGAGGAGTGTGAAATTTGCTTTAGAGAAGTTTTTCACTATGGTTTTCTGGGCAGGGGGTGGGGTCGGGATGTGAATATCCAGTGAGATTAGTTTATGGTCTGATCTTACCAGTGAGGGATACACTTCTGGTCTGGAGCATAGAGTCCCCATGTTGGTGATGATCAGGTCCAGTATGTTTTCCCCTCTTGTGGGAGTGGTAACAAGTTGTTCCATAGCATTTGAGTTTATAAATTCTAGGAACCTTTGGGCTAGGGTGTTGGAGCTAGAGTAATGCTCCCAGTCTATGTTTGGGTAGTTGAAGTCGCCCAATATAATGGTGTTTGGAGAGACCGTCATATTTTCCAGTGTTCTCAGAAAGGCTGAGTGGGGTTCCTGGGTTTGGGAGGGTGGTCTGTAGCAGGCTATAAACTGGAAGGCAGTTTTACCCACTGTTAGTTGCACATAGATAGTCTCTGATGCTTAGTGCTTTGCCACCAACCTGGAGGTGTGGGTATCTTTGATGAATATCGATACTCCCCCTCCTTTTGTGGTTCGGTCCAAGTTTTGGGGCCGAAAATCATGGTATGAGGTATAACCTGGTAGTGCTGGGGTGCTCTCGGGAGCCCTGAACCAGGTTTCTGTTACTGCACAGATATCGATGTTCTCCATGCTAAAGAGAGTTTTGAGTGCGTGCATCTTGAGGTTTAGACTTCTGGCGTTGAGTAGCATTACTCTTAGTTTCTTATCCCTTGTGATACCTATGGAGGTGGGTTTGTCTTTTGAGCCTTGCCTAAAAAAGGCACTATAGGGTAGCAAGAGCCTTTGCCAATATCCGAAAGCCCAGGGGTGACAGGTGCAAGACGTCCCTAGCGAAGCATCGTGGCTTGTCGAGCATATCATCTCAAGCTGACAGGCATTGGATCCCCTTTGAATGACACCAGTACTTATGCCAGTTGTTGAAATTGATCATCTTGTCTTCATATTGTGGCATCATTCTTGGTGAGGGTAAGATGCTACTCAAGGTCAGGGTCATACCGGCCTGGGCTACATGCTCAGAGAGCTCCTTTATGTCTCTTTTCATGTAGTCCAGGGAGGTACGTCTCAGGTCATTCACACCAGCATGGACAATGACTGAGTCATATTTGTACTTGCCTTGGAGTGACCTGAGTGCTTGTGTTATGTGGCGGATCCTAGCGCCCGACAGGCTGCTCACCGTGACCCTCTCCTTGTTCAGCCTGGTGAGCAGGACGTCAGTGTGCCTGATGATAGAGTCACCTATTACAAGTGTATCAGGTGTGTTGTTTAGTCGTAAGGGCTGTGACTGTTCGGCACACTGGCTTTGTGAGATATGTGTTGCACGTGTTTTGTTTTGGCGTAGCGGTTGCTTGGGTGCCTGCTTTGGAGGTCTCTACTGCTTAGGCAGATCTTTATTTAGAGCCTCCGAGTATGTTTTTGTGTGATTATGTGTTTGGTTTGCTGTCGTGGTAGGTCAATGTGAGACTGGAATTGTAGTGAGTGTGGTTTCCTTCTCCTCCTGACTGGTTATGCCAGTACTGAGTTGAGAGAGCTTAGCCTCCAGTTTGGCTATATGGTTGCATCTCTCACATGTGTTGGAATTTGTTGGGAGGAGGAGAGGGTTGTCTGTGTACATGAGGCAGTTGTAACATTGCCTCAAGATTCCCAGATTCACCAGCTGGACCGGAGAGGAGATTGACAACTGACCTTTGGACATGCTAGAATAATATTGGGAATTCCTTAATAATTGAAAACAAGGGCCAGTGGGGAGTGAGGGTGTAGTGCTTTAATTTTAAGTGCTGACTTATATAATTGCTTTAGCGAGCAAGTGCCAGGTAACTTAAGTGCAATGTGTTACAGGTAACTTAAATGCAAAAACGGCAAACAGTAACTTTCTTTCAAGTGAAACAAGGAAATAAGTACAGTAAGCAATGCAGATATCACTAGTGATCCACAGAAGCGCTGAGAAGCCGCGTATTAGGTGGAATTAGCGTTCCAGGGAAATAACAAGCAAACAAACAACAAGCATATAAACAAAGCTAGATTCAGCAGGCCTGGATCTAGTCTATGCTACAGCAAACAAGGTGTACCAATTTCAGTAAGATACAGTTCAAATATTCAGGCACTATAAACCTTTAACCAGAAATTCCCAGCTCAGAAGGGCAGAGTCCAGCCTCTTCTCCTACAAGAATGCAGACCACGAACCTTCTTAATGTAAAATAACTGGTCTGAAGCCCAAGTGCTTAATCCAAAAGACTTGATAGCTACACTTTAATCAAGTTACTACCAAGCAGTAATAAATACAATTGAATACTTTAGAGAATGCCTGGATTAGTGCTGAAGTTACACAAACAAAGCTAGATCCAGCAGGCCCAAATCCAGTCTATGCCACAGCAAACAAGGCGCACCAACTTCACTAAGAAGCAGTTCAGATATGCATGCACTATAAGCCTTTAACCAGAAATTCCCAGCTCAGAAGGGCAGAGTCCAGCCTCTCCTCCCACAAGAGTGCAGACTACGAACCCTCTTAATGTAAAATAACTGGCCTGAAAGCCCAAGTGCTTAAACCAGAATTAATACACTTTTAGAATAACAGACACTGAGCCCTCAATCAGCAGTTCCCAACCTAGAAGGATGTAAGCTACCTGTTCTGCCACTACAGTGCAGACCACAAACCCTCTCAGTACAAAACAACTGGTCTGAAGCCCAAGTGTTTAAACCAAAAGGCTTAGAATGAGTTACACCAAGCAGTAATAAATACAATTGAGTACTTTTAAGATGATGCAAAAGTAAAATAAAGTAGGTAGAAACACAAGTACAGTAAAAGCAGATGAAAATTTTTTTTTTTCTGAACAAGTGCTGAGATAAAAGAAACAGATATGAGTGCTGAAACTAGAAAACTGGTTAGTTATAAGAAAAAAAAAACTAAGCTAGAAGGCTTCCCTCCAACACAGAAGGGCTTGGGGGCTCAGAAGCCTACAAATAGTCTATACCACTAAACAGGAAAGGCAGGAAACAAGCTTAATTTTTTTTTCTGTTTCCCAGATGCTCTCTTTGTAAACAGTAGGAGTGCCTGAAATCAGAATATGATCTCATTGCACTCAGTTGAGTGAGCAAATGAGATGGGCCCAGAAGGAGTATCCAAACACAAATTTACAAGAGGGGCGGGCAGTTTCAAGGCCACTAAGATTAACACCAAAACAAAAACAGAGAGGGTGGGTGGGGCTAACTGAAGAGCAGAGTCAAAACTTCCAGTTCAGTTAATATTCCTGCAACACACAGTTAAAATCAGTTTAAATACTGTATTTTATTGAAAAAAAAGTGCAGATAAAGGTACTTAAATTCTCTTATATGTCCAGTTGAATACAACAAGTTCTTAGCTGGCCAAAGCTGAGGATTTTAAGCAGAAAATATTTCACACTGTACCACTTAAATAGGCAAGGACAGGAAATCAAAGAATGTGGCTACCTCCACACCTGTAATTACTAGCAAATAACAAAATTTAGCAAACACTGACTAACTTCCAGTTCAGTTAATATTCCTGCAACACACAGTTAAAATCAATTTAAATACTGTATTTTTTTGAAAAAAAAGTGCAGATAAAGGTACTTAAATTCACTTATACGTCCAGTTGAATACAGCAAGTACTTAGCCGGCCAAAGCTGAGGATTTTAAGCAGAAAATATTTCACATTGTACCACTTAAATAGGCAAGGACAGGAAATCAAAGAATGTGGCTACCCCCACACCTGTAATTACTAGCAAATATCAAAATTCAGCAAACACTGGCTAACTTCCAGTTCAGTTAATATTCCTGCAACACACAGTTAAAATCAATTTAAATACTGTATTTTTTGAAAAAAAGTGCAGATAAAGGTACTTAAATTCTCTTATACGTCCAGTTGAATACAGCAAGTTCTTAGCCGGCCAAAGCTGAGGATTTTAGGCAGAAAATATTTCACACTGTACCACTTAAATAGGCAAGGACAGGAAATCAAAGAATGTGGCTACCCCCACACCTGTAATTACTAGCAAATAACAAAATTCAGCAAACACTGACTAACTTCCAGTTCAGTTAATATTCCTGCAACACACAGTTAAAATCAATTTAAATACTGTATTTTTTGAAAAAAAAGTGCAGATTAAGGTACTTAAATTCTCTTATACGTCCAGTTGAATACAGCAAGTTCTTAGCCGGCCAAAGCTGAGGATTTTAAGCAGAAAATATTTCACACTGTACCACTTAAATAGGCAAGGACAGGAAATCAAAGAATGTGGCTACCCCACACCTGTAATTACTAGCAAATAACAAAATTCAGCAAACACTGACTAACTTCCAGTTCAGTTAATATTCCTGCAACACACAGTTAAAATCAATTTAAATACTGTATTTTTTGAAAAAAGTGCAGATAAAGGTACTTAAATTCTCTTATACGTCCAGTTGAATACAGCAAGTTCTTAGCCGGTCAAAGCTGAGGATTTTAAGCAGAAAATATTTCACACTGTACCACTTAAATAGGCAAGGACAGGAAATCAAAGAATGTGGCTACCCCACACCTGTAATTACTAGCAAATAACAAAATTCAGCAAACACTGACTAACTTCCAGTTCAGTTAATATTCCTGCAACACACAGTTAAAATCAATTTAAATACTGTATTTTTTGAAAAAAAGTGCAGATAAAGGTACTTAAATTCTCTTATACGTCCAGTTGAATACAGCAAGTTCTTAGCCGGCCAAAGCTGAGGATTTTAAGCAGAAAATATTTCACACTGTACCACTTAAATAGGCAAGGACAGGAAATCAAAGAATGTGGCTACCCCCACACCTGTAATTACTAGCAAATAACAAAATTCAGCAAACACTGACTAACTTCCAGTTCAGTTAATATTCCTGCAACACACAGTTAAAATCAATTTAAATACTGTATTTTTTGAAAAAAAGTGCAGATAAAGGTACTTAAATTCTCTTATACGTCCAGTTGAATACAGCAAGTTCTTAGCCAGCCAAAGCTGAGGATTTTAAGCAGAAAATATTTCACACTGTACCACTTAAATAGGCAAGGACAGGAAATCAAAGAATGTGGCTACCCCCACACCAGTAATTACTAGCAAATAACAAAATTCAGCAAACACTGACTAACTTCCAGTTCAGTTAATATTCCTGCAACACACAGTTAAAATCAATTTAAATACTGTATTTTTTTGAAAAAAGTGCAGATAAAGGTACTTAAATTCTCTTATACGTCCAGTTGAATACAGCAAGTTCTTAGCCGGTCAAAGCTGAGGATTTTAAGCAGAAAATATTTCACACTGTACCACTTAAATAGGCAAGGACAGGAAATCAAAGAATGTGGCTACCCCCACACCTGTAATTACTAGCAAATAACAAAATTCAGCAAACACTGACTAACTTCCAGTTCAGTTAATATTCCTGCAACACACAGTTAAAATCAATTTAAATACTGTATTTTTTTGAAAAAAAAGTGCAGATAAAGGTACTTAAATTCTCTTATACGTCCAGTTGAATACAGCAAGTTCTTAGCCGGCCAAAGCTGAGGTTTTTAAGCAGAAAATATTTCACACTGTACCACTTAAATAGGCAAGGACAGGAAATCAAAGAATGTGGCTACCCCACACCTGTAATTACTAGCAAATAACAAAATTCAGCAAACACTGACTAACTTCCAGTTCAGTTAATATTCCTGCAACACACAGTTAAAATCAATTTAAATACTGTATTTTTTGAAAAAAAGTGCAGATAAAGGTACTTAAATTCTCTTATATGTCCAGTTGAATACAGCAAGTTCTTAGCCGGCCAAAGCTGAGGATTTTAAGCAGAAAATATTTCACACTGTACCACTTAAATAGGCAAGGACAGGAAATCAAAGAATGTGGCTACCCCCACACCTGTAATTACTAGCAAATAACAAAATTCAGCAAACACTGACTAACTTCCAGTTCAGTTAATATTCCTGCAACACACAGTTAAAATCAATTTAAATACTGTATTTTTTTGAAAAAAAGTGCAGATAAAGGTACTTAAATTCTCTTATACGTCCAGTTGAATACAGCAAGTTCTTAGCCAGCCAAAGCTGAGGATTTTAAGCAGAAAATATTTCACACTGTACCACTTAAATAGGCAAGGACAGGAAATCAAAGAATGTGGCTACCCCCACACCTGTAATTACTAGCAAATAACAAAATTCAGCAAACACTGACTAACTTCCAGTTCAGTTAATATTCCTGCAACACACAGTTAAAATCAATTTAAATACTGTATTTTTTGAAAAAAAAGTGCAGATAAAGGTACTTAAATTCTCTTATACATCCAGTTGAATACAGCAAGTTCTTAGCCGGCCAAAGCTGAGGTTTTTAAGCAGAAAATATTTCACACTGTACCACTTAAATAGGCAAGGACAGGAAATCAAAGAATGTGGCTACCCCACACCTGTAATTACTAGCAAATAACAAAATTCAGCAAACACTGACTAACTTCCAGTTCAGTTAATATTCCTGCAACACACAGTTAAAATCAATTTAAATACTGTATTTTTTTGAAAAAAAGTGCAGATAAAGGTACTTAAATTCTCTTATATGTCCAGTTGAATACAGCAAGTTCTTAGCCGGCCAAAGCTGAGGTTTTAAGCAGAAAATATTTCACACTGTACCACTTAAATAGGCAAGGACAGGAAATCAAAGAATGTGGCTACCCCACACCTGTAATTACTAGCAAATAACAAAATTCAGCAAACACTGACTAACTTCCAGTTCACTTAATATTCCTGCAACACACAGTTAAAATCAATTTAAATACTGTAGTTTTTTGAAAAAAAGTGCAGATAAAGGTACTTAAATTCTCTTATACATCCAGTTGAATACAGCAAGTTCTTAGCCGGCCAAAGCTGAGGTTTTAAGCAGAAAATATTTCACACTGTACCACTTAAATAGGCAAGGACAGGAAATCAAAGAATATGGCTACCCCCACACCTGTAATTTCTAGCAAATAACAAAATTCAGCAAACACTGACTAACTTCCAGTTCACTTAATATTCCTGCAACACACAGTTAAAATCAATTTAAATACTGTATTTTTTGAAAAAAAGTGCAGATAAAGGTACTTAAATTCTCTTATACATCCAGTTGAATACAGCAAGTTCTTAGCCGGCCAAAGCTGAGGTTTTAAGCAGAAAATATTTCACACTGTACCACTTAAATAGGCAAGGACAGGAAATCAAAGAATGTGGCTACCCCCACACCTGTAATTACTAGCAAATAACAAAATTCAGCAAACACTGACTAACTTCCAGTTCAGTTAATATTCCTGCAACACACAGTTAAAATCAATTTAAATACTGTATTTTTTGAAAAAAAAAGTGCAGATAAAGGTACTTAAATTCTCTTATACGTCCAGTTGAATACAGCAAGTTCTTAGCCGCCAAAGCTGAGGTTTTTAAGCAGAAAATATTTCACACTGTACCACTTAAATAGGCAAGGACAGGAAATCAAAGAATGTGGCTACCCCCACACCTGTAATTACTAGCAAATAACAAAATTCAGCAAACACTGACTAACTTCCAGTTCAGTTAATATTCCTGCAACACACAGTTAAAATCAATTTAAATACTGTATTTTTTGAAAAAAGTGCAGATAAAGGTATTTAAATTCTCTTATACGTCCAGTTGAATACAGCAAGTTCTTAGCCGGCCAAAGCTGAGGTTATTAAGCAGAAAATATTTCACACTGTACCACTTAAATAGGCAAGGACAGGAAATCAAAGAATGTGGCTACCCCCACACCTGTAATTACTAGCAAATAACAAAATTCAGCAAACACTGACTAACTTCCAGTTCAGTTAATATTCCTGCAACACACAGTTAAAATCAATTTAAATACTGTATTTTTTGAAAAAAAAGTGTAGATAAAGGTACTTAAATTCTCTTATATGTCCAGTTGAATACAGCAAGTTCTTAGCCGGCCAAAGCTGAGGTTTTTAAGCAGAAAATATTTCACACTGTACCACTTAAATAGGCAAGGACAGGAAATCAAAGAATGTGGCTACCCCCACACCTGTAATTACTAGCAAATAACAAAATTCAGCAAACACTGACTAACTTCCAGTTCAGTTAATATTCCTGCAACACACAGTTAAAATCAATTTAAATACTGTATTTTTTTGAAAAAAAAAGTGCAGATAAAGGTACTTAAATTCTCTTATACATCCAGTTGTATACAGCAAGTTCTTAGCCAGCCAAAGCTGAGGTTTTTAAGCAGAACATTTTTCACACTGTACCACTTAAATAGGCAAGGACAGGAAATCAAAGAATGTGGTTACCCCCACACCTGTAATTACTAGCAAATAACAACATTTAGCAAACACTGACTAACTTCCAGTTCAGTTAATATTCCTGCAACACACAGTTAAAATCAATTTAAATACTGTATTTTTTGGAAAAAAAAAAGTGCAGATAAAGGTACTTAGATTCTCTTATACGTCCAGTTGAATACAGCAAGTTCTTCACAGGCCATAGCTGAGGTTTTTAAGCAGAAAATATTTCACACTGTACCACTTAAATAGGAAAGGACAGAAATCAAAGAATGTGGCTACCCCCACACCTGTAATTACTAGCAAATAACAAAATTCAGCAAACGCTGACTAACTTCCAGTTCAGTTAATATTCCTGCAACACACAGTTAAAATCAATTTAAATACTGTATTTTTTGAAAAAAAAAGTGCAGATAAAGGTACTTAAATTCTCTTATACGTCCAGTTGAATACAGCAAGTTCTTAGCCGGCCAAAGCTGAGGTTTTTAAGCAGAAAATATTTCACACTGTACCACTTAAATAGGCAAAGACAGGAAATCAAAGAATGTGGCTACCCCCACACCTGTAATTACTAGCAAATAACAAAATTCAACAAACACTGACTAACTTCCAGTTCAGTTAATATTCTTGCAACGCACAGTTAAAATCAATTTAAATACTGTATTTTTTTGAAAAAAAATGTGCAGATAAAGGTACTTAAATTTATATACACATATGTATGTGGAATGGCACTTACACGAAACTGGGATGGTCGAATGGATATTTCCCAATTTCCATAATGCTGATCTGAAAATGTTCGAATCTACATTAGCGAATGTTAGTGTTCATTCACCAATAAAAGGTTGATGTTCTGACTGGAGATTGCATTACAGTGGGGATTGTGAAAATTACCCTTTTCCTCACTGTAGTGCAGTCTTGGAGTTGGTATATATAACATGCAGGGGGTGTGGGGGTGCAGAGGGGCAAGACCATAAAAACTTGTGCTTTAGACTTACAATTCGCCTGTGGGTCTAGCATCACCTCCTGTATTTTGAATAATTTCAAATGCATATGTCGAGGTGATGATTTTCGACATTCTATGCAATTGTCATTACCAAATCCGACAAGTAAATATGACCAATTGAATAGACTTTGTTGTGACATTCAACATTTTGATAGTAAACCTAGATAGATAGACAGATACACAGAATGAGTAAAATATTTCTTCACAGAAAAGTCAAACTGCTAATCATATATGGTTGACTTTGCATAATTCATACTTAAATATGTTAACTCCACATTCACATAGTTGTGGAAAGATGTGAAAATAATGTATATCTACCTGAGGGCAAAACAGAACAACAGCAGCAATGATTATGTACAGGCAACATGAAAAAAACAGGTAAAGGTTTGTCAAATACTTCTAGATGTTCTACTTGTATATTACTGATTTATACATAGCTATGTAAAATTCTTCAGAATGGACTGTGAACCTAACACAGTCACTTTAACAGACCTGTAGATTGTAGGCCAGTGCAGGATTCAATGTGTCAATGCACATATACACATACACACATGGATTCATAGGTAGTTACCAGGCATGCAGTCCAGTAGACCAGGAGACCATTAATGAGCCTTCACCAAATTCCCAAAAGTACATGCACTGCCTGAGTTCACACACTAGGTAAAAGAAGGCTGAGGGAATCAATTGCTGCACCACAGGAAGTAGATTATTAACAGCTCACAGCCTTAATACTCTTTGCCAGCTCGTGCACCAACTATCATGCTGCACTGGCCATGAATTGAACCCAACTTTCAGAACTCACAAACAGGCAAGAACCTTACCAGTGATCCACCAATGCATTTTTTATATAAATAAATAATACATACACATAAAAAGAGATTCATGCATATATGCTCAAATGTATTAGCATATCATTGAAAGACAAGTAGCTGTCAAACAAATGTTTATGTATAATACAATTAATATAATAGATTCCACTTACATAAACAAGAGCCAATAATGCCAGACACAAGAGTTTCAAACTTTGTGTCGTGTAGAAATTGCATGTTGAGACATCTACATTAGAAGGCATTTCAGTAGACCTATAGTGGCAGTGGGCATATGCAGTCTATGTAGTTGTGTACATTTTATAAAATGAAATGATGCCGACATGAATAATTGTGTTGTGCACACTTATGCTGTAGTGTGTGGCCTGCAAGGCTAGTCAGGCAGAATGAATAGACATTTTGTGCAATTAATACATCACTTTTTTGTGTGTGAGGCTTTGACACGTGTCAAGACTGGGAGGAATGACTTGCCTAATCTGAATCCAGGTGATGAACTGTTTTTTGGATTCTCATGTACTGACTGTAACAAACACCATGATTGAAAACAAGGGCATTTTATATTCTTTGATGATGTTTGAATGTTATGCACTGTAAAATAGTGAACCATTGATTCTCATGACACATGCTGCATCCTATTCATGGCTGCATAATCTGTCAGAACAAGCAACAAGTAGAAAGCAACCAAAGTATCCTGAAAGGGGATCTGCTCATATGAAGGATACACACAAACACACACGATTTTCTGCATATACATTTTGAAATGCATACTGTCTCAAATGAAAATGGCATTGCTTCAAGGATTACTAAGCTGCCAAGAAAGCATTATGAACAACTGTCTTTTACTGTTATTGCATGCATATTCCGATACAAAAGAACTGGCAATATTTCAGTTTAGGATGCATCGTCTTGGAGGGCAGATTACATTACGTTGTTCTGCCCATTCTGTCATACAGTCAGGTGATGTCCCTGTCCTCTTAAAAGAGAAACACCGAAACAGTTGCAAAAACCTAACATTTTATAACATTAATCAGTAAATAAAAAGCAAACTGGATAAAGGTCATTACTGGGGCAAACATATATATATATATATATATATATATATATATATATATATATATATATATCACATAAACCAGCTGTATGTACCCCAAAGGGCATCAACATTTTCCTGCTCATATAGGTTTGGCTTAAAATCGGATGTTAGTCCATAATTCTTTGACTTTTAGTGGTAAAGTATTTAATTGCTGAGCCATTTTAGTGCAGAATATTTGTCAGGATATATTGGAATAACATAAGGGCATTTGAAGTTTGACAGAATTATATTACTGATACTTGGCACTGGATGCATTATAGATTAGTAGATTATAGATTCGATTAGTAGTAGGCTAAATGCCCTTGCGAGCTATTTTAAGCCTAGCCAATTATCCCTTGTGAGACTCAAACCCTGTACCTTGTGTTTGTAAGGCAAACACCTTAACCATTAGGCCACCCTCCTATGTAACAGCTCTAGTTCTTTAACAACCTTACTTCATACACATTTACACTAGATCTCCTTTCATTATGCTATATCTTATAGAGCAAATTGATTAAAATTAATTTGTCATTATGGCAGCTATCCAAGGGCAGTGTTTTTTGTGTGAAATTTCTTTATGCATGTCCAAATGCTCAATTTTTTTTTGATTCACTGAGATTTAACCTATTTCTAACAACACACTTAAAAAATCAATTAGAAGCTAGGGATCATGAATCTTAAAGTACTTCAAAATATAAAATGTTATTTTGGTATCTTCATCAAAATTCAACTTATTGGCATCAAACCCATCCTATTGTATCATGTCTGATTTTACAAACATTAGTCTATTATTTTATTAATTGGTGTGAACTCTATAGATTTTTTACCAGTCTATATTCTGAATAGTACATATTAGGTTAGTGCCATCTGAATAAACCATTCCTGGCTACATGCCTTGTTATTAGTGTTGACATTTGTTTCAAGGAATAAACATCATTGACAGCATATATTGCTGTCACTCAGTTGTGCCCTAAGTTGTATAATGCTGTCACTCAACTGGCCCCACCCACTGTAGGCACAGATAAGTGAATGTGCATCTTAAACTGAAATATTGCCATAGAACTCTATTTAGCTGATCAGAACTGACCAGTGCAATACTTCACTAAGCAAAAAAAAAAAAAAAAAATATATATATATATATATATATATATATATATATATATGTGTGTGTGTGTGTGTGTGCGTGTGTGTGTATAGATATACTCACTAGGTTGAATAAGGAGAAAGTAACAGTCAGGTGCCAGGATCCACCATATAAAACGCATGCACTCAGGTTCCTCAACAACAGGTACAAATATAACTCTGTCATTGTACATGTGGGTGTGTATGACCTGAGATGTACCTCCCTGGACTACATGAAAAGAGACATGGAGGAGCTCTTGGATTATGTAGCCCAGGTGGGTATGACCCTAGCAGCATCCTACCATCACTCAGAATGATACCACAGTACAAGAAGAAAATGATTGAGTTCAACAACTGGCTAAGTTTCTGGTGTCATTCTAAGGGGATCCAGTATCTGTCTGCCTGGGATGAAAGTGCATTGTCATCCCCTTTGGTAAAAACTCTGTACCCATGAACTACAACATAGGCAGTAGTATACTTAACACCGAAAGTGTGATAAGAGACCTTGTGACACATGTGGACAGTAGTCTCTCCTTTGATAATCACATCGCCACAGTAGTCAGGAAATCCTTCTATGTGGCACACCTCATCATAAAAGGTTTTTCATCCAGAAAAAAAGAGGTCATTGTTCTCCTCTACTCATCACTCATTAGACCCATTATAGAGTACAATGCCCCCTTTGGTATGTACCTCACAAGACATCTACAACAACTGGAAAGGCCACAGAAATACTTCATAAAGAGGATTACCGGCCTCAAACAGATGCCCTATGCAGACAGTCTCAAAAAACTCCAGCTTTACTCCGTCGCATATCGCCTACTCAGAGGTGATCTCTGCCTTACATACAAAGCTATGTCAAACCCAGAGCTGTTGGACATGCTCCACTTAAAGAAATCCCAATCACTCTGAGCTACACGCTCTAGGGACCTAAACCTTGTCACCACAATAAACAGAACATGCCGGAGGGATAGATTCCTGTCCCAGAGACTTCCCATACTCTGGAATAAACTACCAATCTATATCAAACAAAACTCCTCATTAGCACTCTTCAAGAAAAATCTTGATTATTGGATGGGAAATAGGAAATTCACCCTGGGGATCACCACTGTGGCTCTGCTCGACAGTGGCACAGGAAAATAATTTTCTTGGGTGGCAAAAGCCAGGGTACCTTTTTGGCTGGGCTTGTATAGGCCCCAGGGCTGATAGCCTAGTACCTACCTATGAACCTATGACATGATTGACAGACCTCGATGCTTTGCCAGAGATGGCCTGCATCTGTCACTCTTGGGTTTCGGGATACTGGCCAAGGCTCTTGCCACCCCTATAGTGCCTTTTTTAGGCAGTGTTCCAAAGACCAAATTACCACCGTAACAGCTACAAACAAATGCAATCTGATGGTCATGCTGCTCAACGCTAGAAGTCTAAATTTCAAAATGCACTTGCTCGAAGCACTCCTTAAAATGGAGAACATCGACATTTGTGCTGTAACAGAGACCTGGTTCAAGGCAGCAGAAAGCACCCCTGCACTACCAGGCTATAATTCATTCCACACCTTTCGGCCCCAGAACTTGGACCAAAGTTCCTAAGGTGGTGGTGGTGGCGTTTCCATATTCATAAAGGATGCACACACCTCCAGACTGGTAGCCCAGTATAACGCATCAGAGATACTTCCGGTGCCGCTAACATTGGGTAAGACAGCGATTCAGGTCGTAGCCTCTTATAGGTTCCAAACCATGTCCCAAGACACTCACTCCACGTTCCTAAGCACCCTGGAAAATATTAGGGTCCAACCTAACACACTCATACTAGACGACTTTAACTACTCCTCCATTAACTGGTAAAACTACTCCTGTACTAATACACTTGCCCAACATTTCCTGGAATTGATTAATGCCAATGCCCTGGACCAGCTCATTCCTACCCTCACTAGAGGTAGCAACATCCTTGACCTGGTCATTGCTAACATGGGTGACTGTTGCTCTACACCAATAGTCAACTCCTTACTGGTTAGATCCGACCACAAACTAATCACCTTGGAAATCCACATCCCTCCCCCTTCACAAAGGTAACCACCTTGAAAAACTTCTCCAAACTTAACTTTGGGCTCCTAAGAACAGAGGTGGCTAACTTCACGGCACCAATGCAAATGGAGAATAGTTGCATGACTGCAGAATCATACACCAATGCACTGTACAAACACGTACACAAATGCATAGATCTCACCATAACCAATAGAACCAAGACACTCTCCTCCAAAAAAAGGAAGCCAATCTGGTGGTCCCTTGCCATAAACAAACTCTACAACAGAGGGAGGAAACTGATGCGGAATAAGTCCCAAGACTGGAAAACCCCCCTTATCAGCCTCAACAAAAAAGTTGAGATCCCTCATCAAATCCTCTAAAGCCATGAAAACAGAATTGCAACAGATAGTAAAGACAACCACAAGGCCTTCTATAGTTATGTAAAGAACCACCACGGCAATACCCAGATTTGCTCTGAGCTACTGCACAATGGTACCTCCTATACCAAGCCAACAGATATAGCCAATATACTGGACAACAGATTCAGTGCCAGCTTTACCCCCCCCCCCCCCAAAGGACCAATCACAATACCAGTAGATTGCCAGGCACCCAGTATTACTGCTGCACAGGTTAAAACAGTAATGTCCAAGGCCAAGAATACAGCTTCTATGAGACCTGACAATATCCCTAGCTGTGCTCTACATGAACTACAGAGTGAACTGGCACCTCACCTGTGTGTACTGTTCAATCATACCCTCACCTCAGGCTTTGTGCCTACCAAATGGCGCACTGCTATAATCATCCCTCCCCACAAAGGAGGAGCGACTATAGACCTTGGGAACTATTGCCCCATTAGCCTGACAACTTTGATATGCAAAGCTATGGAATGCATCATCATGGACCTAATAAACAAGGATATAGGGAATCTCCAAACTCTGGATCCCACACAGTTTGGTTTTGTGAAGGGTAGATCATGCCTGCTCAACTTGGTTGACTTCTTTGAGTCAGTCACCAGAGCTGTGGATGAAGGCAAGGTGGTTCATACAGCCTACCTTGATATGGCCAAGGCCTTTGATACCATTAACCATTCAGGAATCATAGAAAAGCTAGGCATCAACCCCTATATCACTAGGTGGGTTGCAAACTGGCTCACAGGTAGAACCCACACTATGAAAGTAGCTGGCTCCAAGTCAGACTGCCGACCAGTCATGAGTGGTGTCCCACAGGGATCGGTGCTGGGTCCACTTCTGTTTGGTATCTACTTCTCAGAAGTCCAGTCCAACATGAAGGGACTCTGGCTGACAAAGTTCACAGACGATTGCAAGTTGGGAGCCAATATAACTCCCCAAGTGATATTGACATCCTACAGAAAGGCCTCAATGAGACCGACTGGTGTCAGAACCATGGCCTTAAACTCAATGCCAAAAAATGTGTCATCATCCCCTTTGGGAAAAACCCAGTTCCCATGAACTACCACATCAATGGTAGTCCACTGAACAGAGAAGGCGTTACAAGAGATCTGGGAACACAGGTTGACAGCAACCTCTCTTTTGACCACCACACTGCCACTGTGGTCAGAAAGTCCTTCTATGTGGCACATCTCATTACTAAGGGTTTTACATCTAGGAAGAAAGAGGTCATTGTCTCCCTCTACTCTAACCTCATTAGGCCAATCATCGAATACAATGCCCATTTGGCATGTACCTCACTACACACCTACAACAACTGGAGGAGCTGCAAAAGTACATCACAAAGAGGATCCTAGGCCTTAAACAATTGTCCTATATGGACAGACTCAAAAAACACCATCTATTCTCTGTCTCATATTGCCTACTTAGATGCAGTCTCTGCTTGACTTACAAAGCCATGTCTGACCCAGCTCTGTTAGAAATGCTAGATGTAGAGAAATCCCAATCCCTCCGCACCACACACTCCAGAGACCTCAACCTCATTACCACAATCAACAGAATGTGCTGGAGGGACAGGTTCATAACCCAGAGACTATACGAACAACCAGAGAACCACCAAATGAAAGTAGAAAACAACTCTCAAAAATCCACAAATCCACAGAAAAAAGCAAATTTATTCCTCTGACGTCTCGGCTTTAGCCTTCAAGGAGTAAAAAACATAATGACACACTTCATTTATATATACAAGATTAATTAGTAAAACAATAAATCAATAAATCAATTAGTAATAATCTAATTTAAATAAATACTCTCCAATTTAAGTCTTCATTAAGACCTTGTGGGTACATAGTATTAAATTTTAAAATATACATAGCTTCCTTATATATCAAAGCTTGTTTAATGTATGAAATATTATGCCAAGAACAATTTATTTTTTTCTAAAACTGTGGCTTGAAGTTATTCATTTTTACTATTATGAAAGTCCTTAAAATGTGCAGCTACAGAACTTGCTTCTCTATTATTAATAATGTCCATAGCATGTTCCAACAGCCTAACTTTAAATGACCGTTTGGACTCACCAATATAGAATTTCTTACATGGGCATTTAAGGGCATAAATCACCCCTTCAGAGTTATAGCTGAAAACACGAGTGTTAAATCTAACATTATTAATATGAGAAAATGTATTAACCACAAAACTACAAGCTTTGCATTTCCCACACTTCAAAGTACCACTAAAAAATAAACTATGTTGTAAACTAACCACAGGCATCTCAAATCTGCTCTTTACTAAAAAATCTTTTATATTCCTACCTCTTTTGTATGAAAATCGTAAATCAACATCCAACCATAAAGACACATTGTGTAGGGAACTGAAATAATTCCAATAATGATTAACTAACTTAACCATTTCCCCACTAAAACAACCATAAGTTGAAATAAAGTATAAAATGTCCCTCAGCTTAACTTTAACATTTTGCACATCTGAACACCTAATATAAGCTTTATTAACAACTTTTTGTATCTGTAACCACAAAACCTATTATAACTATTTTGTTTTCATAACCCAGAGACTGCCCATGCTATGGAATAGACTTCCCATACATGCCAAAGAGAGCACCTCACTGGCCCTCTTCAAGATAAATCTTGAGGAGTGGATGGGAAATAGAAAATTCACCCTGGGGATCACTCCAGTGGCTCTACTCGACAGAGGCACTGAAAACTAAGGTTGGTTGACACAATGCCAGGGTAATCCTATGGGCTAGGCTTGTAACGGCTCCAGGGCCAGCCATTAGCCTAGTACACACCCATGAACCTATATATATATATATATATATATATATATATATATATATATATATATATATATATATATATATAGCTTCAGTTTGAAATTTCCATTTTTATGTGTTTCAGTAGTAATGACATATAGGTAGATGTAACTATTCTTGAAAATAAAATAGCAATTTTGGCATGAAACACTGTATAAACTCAAGCTTAAAAAAGCTATCAAAATTTTGATGCAAGGAAAAATATTTGTTAATGGATGAAACATTGTTAAGAGATCACGATACACATTGACATTGTCAAAAGCAACCATTTTTTAACACCCAAACACATAAATTAATTAAAATATATAAAATGGGTATTTGCTGGGTGTTTGCTTTACCTATGTAAATAAATACATATATTACATATATAAGTTCATAGGTTGGTACTAGGCTATCGGCCCTAAGGCCTATACAAGCCTAGTCATAACAATTCCCTGGCTATTTCTTCCCACACTATTTACTTCCCTGGACCCCTGAGAATACATAAATATAATGCATGCTAGAGTTTGGTAAAAATAAACATCATGGAGTCATAGTACTGGTTGCAGCTCTTAAAATTATCCATCCTGCACAAAACACCTCAAGGACAGGTTGCTGCCAGCAGTTTTGGATGACATGCCTGAGTACACAAAGTAAAAGACAAGGAACAGTATTACAAACTTCTTCTTCTTCCAGCTTTTTCCCAGTTAGGGGTTGCCACAGTGGATTACCTGTCCGCTCATGATTGGCAGTGGAGTTTTACAGTGACAAGTTGCCAGCCCGGCACCCAACCTTCCACAGAAGGCACCCACACATGCACACACTCACACCTAGGGCCAATTTAGAGTGTCCAATCCACCTACAGCATGTCTTTGGGATGTGGGAGGAAACTGGAGCACCCGGAGGAAACCCACGCGACCGCAGGGAGGACATGCAGACTCCACACAGAAGGCACCCCAGCCGAGAATCGAACCGAAGAACCTCTTGCTGTGAGGCGGCAATGCTAACCGCTGCACCTCCATGGCCGCCCAACAGTACCACTGCACCACCGCGGCTAGATACATTTTATCCATATAGTTTGTAAACAGTATTACAAACTATATGGATAAAATGTATCTAGCCGCGGTGGTGCAGCGGTAGCGTTGTTGCCTCACAGCAAGAGGTTCTCCCATTCGATTCTTGGTTGGAGTGCGGGGAGTGCCTTCTGTGTGGAGTCTGCATGTCCTCCCCGTGGTTGGTTGGCGTTCGAAAGACATGCGTAAATGGGCGTGCCTTCATTGAAGGTTGGACATCGAGCTGGCACCTCGGCGGTCGTGAAAATCTACTGCCAATCATTAGCGGACCGGAGTTCCGCTGTGGCGACCCCTAACCAGGAAAAGCCGAAAGATGAACAAACATGGATAAAATGTATCTATTGACAGAATGGCTAAATACTGTAACTTCACTGAAGTCTAACTTGAGTTAAGTGATTGAACAGAACCAGACATTTAGCCACAGTGCAATGAAGTGAAATTTAGGAAATAAATTCAGTAGTATGAACTCAGTCAGTTAATTACTAAAAAGAGTGGTTTCATCATACCACTATACTCAGCCCTCATCAGGCCCATCATGGTGTATAATGCCCCCTCCATTATGTACCTGACCAGACACATGCAGTAACTGGGATGTCCACAAATGTTCCTTAAAAAATGAATACAGGGAGTAAACACAATGTTCTACACTGATTGCCTCAAAGCCCTGTCTCTTTACTAGGTGTCATACAGACTTACGAGAGATGATGTTTGCCTGGTATACAAGGCATCCCTGGTCCTTGTTTTGCTGAACCTTTTGCACATCCGCAAAATAAACAGCATCAGAACTACTATTTTAAAAGACCCAAATTTTGCTTGTAACATAAATAGGATGTGTTGGATAGACAGATATGTTTCCTAGAGACTTCTCTTTCTCTGGAACAAGTTTCTCATCCATGTGAAGCAGAGTTTCTCCCTATCCCTATTTAAGTGCAACTTGTCCAATGGATGGGTAATCGGAAATTCACCCTTGGTCTGGCTCCTATATCTGTAATGGACAGTTAGTCAGTAAATCACATCGAATTTGTGGGTCACATTTAGGTTGCATGGCTAGGCTTTTAAGGGCCCTAGTGGTCATTACCTTAGTATACACCTATGAATCTATGAGACTTGATGAGTGGATGGGAGATCATAGGTTTACCCCG
Source organism: Protopterus annectens (assembly GCF_019279795.1). NCBI lineage: Eukaryota > Metazoa > Chordata > Ceratodontiformes > Protopteridae > Protopterus > Protopterus annectens. The sequence continues at coordinate 382,788,328 of NC_056732.1, read as the reverse complement.
GGTATCACTTCTGTGTCACTGTTAGACAGAGGCACAGTATACTAACCTCGAAAAAGGGCATAGCAAAATTAATTTAAAATGGGTGGCGAAAGCCAAACATACTCTGGCTAGGCTTATAAATGCCCTAGGGCAGATAGCCTAGTATGAACCTATGAATCTATGAACCTATGACATCAGTGAACACAAAATTCCATTTTTGGCATTGCTAACACAGTTGTTGAGCAATTTTAGTTGTTTCAATAGTTTCAAACCATATTTTGTTACAGATTGAGCAGCAAGATAGAAAAACAGTACATTATAGAAAAAAGTAAGGATATAGGCAGTCAAACAACCTACTGTGTAGTAACAGACATAAAAATACAGTTCTCTACAATATATTTATTATAAGAGAAGGCCTTACAAAACAAATACATATCAGATTACATGAAATTTCATTGCTACTTTGGATGAAGGTATGCCAGGCTATTCAACAATGGAGAAATGAAAAATCAGTCTCTGAAGTAAAATGCTGGGGGATTGAAATAGTAAAACATCCATGCTTTTGTGTAGTGTTAGCACGTCCTGTAAGAACCCAGCTCCACTGTAATTTGAGCTAGAGAATGCTTTTAATTGCAGTCTATAAAGGCTCTTTGTCAATAAATGAGTCATGTGACTTACAAGAACAGTGGAATGTAAGCAAACTGCTCAGTAAATAGTCTGACAATGCCCCTTAAATTTTAAAACATCAACTAGAAGTGTTGAAATGGAAGTCATCTTTTTGATTTTCTTTGTCGGCACTTTGCAAACAATGCAGCCATGGATTACAATGGTGTATTTAAAAAAATCCTTTTCCCTAAAATAATCTACTAAAAATTGTCTTACCAGTGTCACCTCTGTTTTCTGTGCTCTGGTTATAATGCATGCATTTCATATCCAAGTGCAATGTCCAGACAACATTCTGTGGCTTCCTGGTCCATTTAAACAGTGTGTTAACCAGCAATTACTCTTTCTTTTACTAATTCTGCAGAGGTAAATATATTTATTGATTCGTACTAAGCTAACTGCCCTTGCGAGCCATTTTAAGCTTAGCCAATTATCCCTTGTGAGACTCAAACCCTGCACCTTGTGTTTGTAAGGCAAACACCTTAACCATTAGGCCACCCTCCCAACACATTCTCTCACTCTTTTATGAATATGATACCAGAATAAACACACCAACAAAATGAAATTAAACTTTAGCAACCATATGTGTCATAGACTGAAGTTCTTGGAGATAAAGAGCTACAGTCAGGGCCAGATCCAGGAAAAGGTGAACTAGGAAACTGCCAAGGGCCTGGTGCTGAGGGGAATCCAAAAATGTTGAAAAATATGAAAATAAATAAATAAAAAGAAAATAAACTGTCCTATGACTCCCATGCCCCCAAATCTTCCAACCCAATTATCTGTATCTGTTCACCCTGTCTGCTCTGTCCTACCCACATCTCCCAACCTATTTTCTCTTCCATTGGCTAGAATGTAAAACATTCTAGCAAAGAAAGACTTCCTTGGAACTGAAACAGCAGTAGTACAAAAGTCAATTTTTCTATTCTGTTTTGTTTAAGTTGTTTTTTTTTATGATCACAAAGCCCCTATAGTTAGCAGCACAATGGGAAAGACATTTAAGATCTCACTTTTGTAGCTAGTGGCTTGATAGCAAAAATGGTGAAGATCACATCTTGGCTCATTTTATGGTTACCTTGCAGCTCATGATGGTAGCCTTTCTCAGTGCAGGTAAAACAACTAAATAGCAAAGCTGATCTTTCACCTTAACATTTGGGATGCCTGGATGAAAGAGTAAATGCCAGTGTGTGTGTGTGTGTGTGTGTATGTAAAACATCTGCAAACTATTACAATCTGTGGCTGTAAATTGGCAGTCCATTTCTGTTCTGTTAGATGTAATAAACTCATTATCAGGTTCTTAATCATATAGTTTGTGTTACATCCTTGATACTGCTTAAAATTTTGTAATAAGGAGTCACTGGTCCTTCCTTGTATTAATTTTTACCTTGCTGTAATTTTGAAGGTGATAATGGAGAAAGAGGGCTTCTAGTTGTAATGAGAAAATGTATAAATTCTACTTAAGTAATGTAAAGTGTTTCTTTTATTCCTATTTGCCAGTTTCAGGTCAGTTGTGTAGATTTTCACAGGACTTTATAATATCATAGGTAAATACTAGATAATACGTTTTCAGACTATTACACGCCTAGTCAGTAACCAGAAGTCAGAATCCAACCTTATATCTGTGAGGTGACAACCGTAATCATTAAGCCAACACTCCCCCATAACCAACTGCTGTTCCATTCACTGAGTGGAGTTGGTTTGTCATCTCTGAACTCCCTCTTCTTCTCTAACATTTGTCTCTTATTCTCCTGTTCTATCTTTATGTCCCATCCTTCACTGTTCTCCTGACAGGCTGTGGCAGATGGCATGGAATCAACATGAATGGATATATTTGGTCATTTCAGTTAAAAGAAAAGAAAGAGAGAGGCAGAGTTCTGTGAAAAAAGTTAGTCAAATTACTAATCTTCTTTCCACCTCCCTTTATCTACTGTGAGTCTTTGAGTGAGTCACTTAACCAGAGAGTACTCCCAAGTCACCCATGGAAAGGGTAACTTTGCCTATTGGGTTTATCTGATTAATAAAAAGGTAAAATAAAATACTTAAAATTTGTCCCTTTTTGACCTTAGTCCTCTGATTAGTTTTTGGCTTTATCCAGAATTCTTGAGCAAAGAATTTCAGAGATACTTTGGTCTGTTCCTTGCAACATGTGCAATTTTCTGGCAAATTATTGTGGATTGCAGTCACTAAATAATGACAGGCATGTGTGTTTCAGACTTTGTACTCTTCAAAAAATGTTTGCTAATGCAAAGTTTGTTATTCTAGTAACTTTCTAATTATATAAAATGAATATTTAAAATCTTTTCATAGTTTTCTGTCTTTGTTCCTGACTTTTGAGCTAAGAAGTTGAAAGGGTTGATGGAAGATGCAGTGAGTTGTACTGTACGTTTCTGATAGCAGCCACATGAGATATATTTCTGGGCATTATTTATGAGTATATTCATTCACCTGATCTCAAATCTGAGGTGTGCAGTCATATGTGTGGTTGTAATATGTGTGTGCTTGTTAGTATATGTGCATGGGTATAGTTCTAAATTATTCTTGACTTTTCCCTCATCCTTGTGGTCTGTTCCTCAAATGTGTGCCGTTATGGTAAATTGTTGTGGACTGCACTCAATAAATAATGACAAATGTGAGTTGCAAACTACATTGTGTCTTTCGGCTTTTCCCGGTTAGGGGTCGCCACAGCGGAACTCCGGTCCGCTAATGATTGGCAGTTGATTTTTACGTACCGGCTTGCCAGGCCTGACGGACAACCTTCAACGAAGGTACTCCCATTCACGCATGTCTCCACGCAGAAGACGCTCTAACTGAGAATCCAACCGGACAGCGTCTTACTGTGAGGCAACAACGCTACCGCAGCACCACCACCGTGGAGTTGCAAACTACATACTCTTCAGAAAATTTTTATAATGCAAAAACTGTTATGTGAGCAACTTTGTGAGTATCTAAGACCAATATTTAAAATCTGTTCCTGATTTTAGGTGCTTGTCCCTGGTTCCTGAAGTCAGGGGGTATGGTGGTGTAATGGGTTGATCTCTATGGTTCTCACAGCAGCAAGCTGAAATATACTTATAAGTCATTATGAATTTCTGCATTCATTTGATCACAGTCAGACATCTGATATGTCCACAGTTATACAAGGGACTGTGATTGATGGTCACATCTGTCTCAGGGTGTGTGTGTGTGTGTGTGTGTGTGTGTGTGTGTGTGTGTGTGTGTGTGTGTGTGTGTGTGTGTGTGTATGGGTCATGGTTCTTGTATGCCAAATTAGTTGCAGTGAAGTGGAGATAATTGTAAACAGCATTAATGTTAAGTTGTCAATCTCGCCTTCATTCTTGCTGGATGGGTTCGGAGCCGATCCTCGGCTCTGACTCGGCCAATACTAAAAGCTTGAGAGCTAATTCCACCGGCTCGAGGCTCCCCTATATCCCACAATGCTAGGCGGTAACTACTCAGATCTCGTTTGCCGCTATAGCTGACGAGGTGCTCTTCTACCGGCTCAGGCAGGTTAGTTTAACTTTTACCTTTTAGGTACTTCTAAAACCCTTTTTTGTTGTTCATATCTAGCCCTTTTAGTTTAATTTAAATATTTAGATCTCTCGACCCCTTTTTTGTCGAGTATTTTTTTCCCCTTCTCCCCTTATCTTGTAGGCCTTAGACCCTTCCCTTCCCCCAGTCCTTCAGTGACTAATTTTAGTCTTCCTTTTTGTCAGTAAGGGCTTTTGTGTGTGTGTCTGTGGCTTTTTAGCCTTTAGTTATTAGTAGTTAGCTAAATAACTTTTTTATTCAGGGTGTGTCTGTGTGTTTTTGCTGTTGTCAGGCATTTTTCCTACAATGTCTAAAGAAAAGGTCTCAGGCTTCAAGAAGTGTGACTCGTGCTGTCAGAAAATGTCTCTGACAGACGGTCACACTTCTTGTGTGTATTGCCTGGGGCCTGTGCACCTGCAGGACTCATGTGCTGTCTGCCATGGTTTCAGCCCTCGAGTCCTGCAGGAGCGTAAGAACAAACTCATTCTAAGGGGTTTGTTAAAGCCTGAAGGCCCCCCGACTCAGTCTAGTTCGGGAAAACCTTCAAAGGCTTCAAAACAGTCGACTCCTGCTCCTGAGTCGACTGTAGAAATGTCGAAGCAGGTTCCGACATCACCTCCGGCCGGAGCCGATGTTTTTGGGCCTCAAACTATTACCTCGGCTCCGGCTGGAGCCGAGGCTGTTAAGGCTTCATCGGCTCCGATACTATCGGAGCCACATTCTAAAAAGAGATTGAGATCCCCTTCCATAGGATCTACTCTTACTATTACTTCGGCTCCGGCTGGAGCCGAAGCTAGTAAGTCCCCATCGGCTCCAATACCATTATCGGAGCCATCTTACAGAAAGAGATCCAGGTCCCCCTCAATCGGTTCCGTACACTCGGCACCAGGATCTCCTCTCCTTTCGGAGCGGAGTCACAAATCACATTCCTCTCGGCCTTCCAGGTTGTCAGACCATGACTTGCAGAGGGTGGTAAGTAGACTTCTTAAGTCCGAGGCACTGGCCCAAATGCTCCATAGCCCGACTCATCAGTCGTTGGCTATTCCCGTCCCTCATTACATTCCTCCTCCGACTCCTTCGAGTTCGGAGCCAAGGCTTGTTGGAGCCATCACTGTCGGTGCGTCGGATCCGATACCATTGTTTTCGGCTCCGTCGTCTGCTCCGATCTCCTCTTTGGAGGGATCTCGACGCCGGGCTTCCCTCGTTGGCTCCGAGGGGGCGAGTGGCATCGGACCCTTGTCCGACCCCGCTCTCCCTCTCGGGGCTTCGGCGCTGGTGAGTTCGGCTCCGACATCGGCTTTGGAGCCATCTCTGTCGGTGCCGGGAGGGGTCCTTGTCTCTTCAGAGTGAGGGCCTCGGACCTTGTCTGACAGGGATGCCTTCGAGGTCATACGGAGCGTGCTAGAACCGGGTTCTGCCCCACAGTCGGTTCCATCAGCTCCTCCTTCTACAGTGCCTGCGGAGATTTCTGCTCACCCCCTTGTCTCACACCGTAGAGAACCAATTCCTCAAGTTTCCCCATTGGGAATTTCCTCCTCTTCCGAGGTCTCTCCTGACCCTGCAGGAGATCCCCCTAGGAAGAGGCAGTGCAAGAGGAAGCACATTGACTCCCCTGAGTCTATCACCTCTGACACTGACTTGGAGGAATCCGAAGGGTCCCCCCGTTCCCCCTCTGAGGATGTCTCCTTTGTGGACATCCTAGAAATACTCAAACAGAGGGGAAATTGGCCAGCCCTTAACCCTTCGGAGGATGAGTCAGTGTATCTTGAGGCGTTTGGTTCTCACCCTTCTACCTCCTGGGTGTCCCCTCCCTTTGACCCCCTTATGGAAGTGGTGGCAAGGAAGGCTTGGACGGCTCCTGACTCAGTGGAACCCACCCCGAGGAGACCATCCAAATTTATCACTGCTCCCTCAGACAAACAGTTTCTCTCCAAAGGTGTCCCGGTTGATGCCATGGTGGTGGCTGCGGCCACAAAGAAGGAACTAGCTGATCCTTCTGTTCCTGTCCATCCTCCTAATAAAGAATCTAGGACCATGGACAGGTACGGCAAGTGGATGTTTTTGTCAGCGACCTTTTCTATGCGGTCGCTGAACTACTTATGCCACTTCACCCGTCTCCAAAGAGATTTACTCAAGGATATGGGTGAACTGATGAAGGATCCTACAGCTGAGGGGTTCAAAGACACAATGAACTCCCAGTTGGCAACCCTAAATTCAATAGTGAACTCCTCCATGCGACTGGTTTCATACGCAGCAGATGGAGCGAGTAGATCTGCAGGCACAGGCATTGCCTTACGAAGGCACGCCTGGATGCGACTGTGCAACTTTGCGGACCCTTTCAAGGCGTCCTTCACCAACTCCCCCTTTGACGGATCATCTTTGTTTGGTGCACAGGTGAAGGATACATTGACCAGGTGCGAGGTGGAAGGTAAGACTCTCTCTGCCGTAGGAGTCCGTTTTTCCACCCCTTCTAGACCCTATCCCAAAGGTCAGAGGGGAGGGAAGATGTGGTTTCGGAAACAATCTCAGGGAGTCTCATCTGATGCACAGGGCCGATTCCCCTCTAGAGGCAGAGGGGGGAATAATAATCGACGCCGCCCCAGAGGCAGAGGAGGTCCGCAAAACCAGGGTAGCAGAGAGCTGTTCTCTGACAAACCCTTTCAGCACCCTTGAGGGGCTGCCCGGCTGTCCGCCTTCAGAGGCAGTCGGGGGAAGATTATCACTGTACCTAGAAGCCTGGCTTTCCCTAACTCAAGACAAATGGGTACAGTCGATCATATCCGAGGGTTACAAAATTCCCTTTATTCACATTCCAACTCAACCAAAAAAATCCCTTCCAGATGTTCCACCCGGTCTAAGGGAAAAAGCAGCATTGGAAGTTTCAAAGCTGCTATTAAAAAGAGTCATCCAACCAGTCCCAGCAGACCAGCAAGGATCCGGAATCTACTCTAAATTCTTTTTGGTACCAAAAAAAACAGGGGACTGGAGGCCCATTCTAGATCTCAGTCATTTAAACAAGTTTGTCAAGAAAACAAAATTCCGGATGGTCACGCTACAGTCCATCCTACCCTTCTTGGGTCAGGACAATTGGATGTGCTCGATAGATCTTCAGGATGCGTACTATCACATCAAAATGAACCGACGCTCCAGGAGATATCTCCACTTCAGGCTGGGAGCCAGTCACTACCAGTTCAGAGCCCTGCCCTTTGGTCTCACTACAGCCCCCCCCGAGTGTTCACCAAATGGATGGCAGTGGTCACGGCTCACTTGAGGCGCCAGGGATTCCAGGTGTTTCCATATCTGGACGATTGGCTCCTTACGGCCACCACCAGGCATCAGCTTCTACTATCCAGAAATTTCACCATGCAAACCTGTCAAGCTCTAGGCATCTCAATAAATTTAAAAAAATCTGCCTTGTCGCCTTGTCAGTCTATTACTTTCATAGGCGCCAAATTAGATACGCAGACTCTTTCAGCAACACTCACAGAGCAGAGGGTTTTAGACATTCGGAACCAAGTATCCCTTCTGTTGCATTTGGTCAAAGTCAAAGCCAGACTGGTGTTAAAGGTACAAGGACTCATGGCGGCAGCTATTCCTCTTCTCCCCTTAGCTCGCTTTTACATGAGGATCCTCCAGTGGATGCTCTTTACCCACTGGTCCTTTCAACGACTCCCAATGTCCCATACCATACTGATAACTCAAGTATGCAAGAACCAACTATCTTGGTGGGTCACGTCACCTCAACTTCTCCAAGGAAGACCCTTCACTCTCCCCCCTCCAGTTGCCACGTTGACAACAGATGCCTCCCTGATCGGGTGGGGGGGGCATTATCAGGGCAGGACAGTCCAGGGCACGTGGCAACCCTTCGAGTGCCACTTGCACATAAATGTCCTAGAGATGAGAGCAGTGCTTTTAGCGTTGCAAGCCCTTCACGACTCTCTTCCCAAAGGGACTATTGCAATTCAAACGGACAACATGTCCGTGGTGTGGTACATCAACAAACAAGGCGGAACCAGATCATACCCTTTATGTCGAGAAGCACTCAGACTTTGGCAATGGGCGATCTCTTCTCAACGTTTTCTGACGGTGACGCATATCCCTGGGAAATCCAACGTCATTGCAGACAGGTTAAGCAGAGCAATTCTCATGCCACACGAGTGGTCTCTAAAGACATCAATTCTAGAAGAGGTATTTCTAAGATGGGGCCATCCTTGCTGCGATCTTTTTGCTACTCCCCAAAACAGCAAGTGTCAAGACTTCTTCACGCTCTTCCCGTTACCAGGCCATCCCACCAGAGACGCTCTAGTACACGATTGGCCCCGGGGACTTCTGTATGCCTTTCCCCCCTTTCCATTGATACCTCAACTAATTCAGAAAGCCATTGCATTGAGAGTGACTATGATCCTCATTGCCCCTTACTGGTCTCGACAGATATGGTTCCCCTTTCTTCATCGTTACCTTTTGGAGCAGCCTTGGCATCTGGACCCAGTACCAGATCTGATTACCCATCAGTCGGGTCAGCTGCACCAATCTCTGTCTTCCCTAAACCTCACAGCATGGTTTCTCCAATTCCTACCTTAGCCAGGCTTCCCTCAATATCTCGCCGGTGCGAGATATATTGATACCTCTCATAAATCCTCTACCCGGAAGATTTATACTAGTAAATGGAAACGTTTTTCCCTTTGGGCATCATCGAAAAACATTGATCCTTTTACTGCATCTATCCAGTCCATTTTAGACTTCCTGGCAGAACTATTTCATTTAGGATCTTCTGCATCAACCATTAGAGTTCAGTTGGCTGCCATTTCAAATTTTCATGTGGGTGTTTCAGAATCCAGCATTATGGCTCACAAGCTCTGTAAGGCCTTCTTAAGAGGTATATTTCTTCTCAAACCTCCGATCAAAGACCCTCCACCTCAATGGGATTTAAACTTGGTTCTGGCGTCTTTAATTCTTCCCCCCTTCAAACCAGTGGTTTCATGTTCTCTGAAATTGCTTTCTTGGAAGACACTTTTTCTGGTAGCTATAACTTCAGCGAAAAGAGTATCAGAACTCCAAGCCCTCTGCAGTCATCCTCCTTACCTAGTTTTTCACAAAGACAGAGTATCTCTCCGGACGAACCCATCCTTTTTACCAAAAATCTCTTCTCAAATTAACCTAAACCAGATTATTGATCTCCTCGTCTTTTTCCCTAACTATTCAAATAGATCAGAGCAAAAGCTGCATTTTTTGGATGTTCATCGCCAACTGAGATATTACTTAGACAGAACTAAACAACTCAGAAAATCTGATCAATTGTTTCTGTCATATGCAGAAGGAAGACTGGGCCTTCCAGTTACCAAAGTATCTCTGTCTAGATGGCTAACTTCTACAATTACTTTCATCTATGAGATTAGACATCAGAAATTACCCTCAAGACCTAGAGCTCATTCAACCAGGGCATTAGCTACATCCATAGCCTTTCAGGACAGATTGCCAATAGACTCAATCTGTGCAGCAGCCACATGGGCTTCTCCTCATACATTCATTTCACATTACAAATTGGACATGGTTTCCAGAAGCCATGCCAATTTTGGTTCCACTGTTCTCAAGAGTCTGTTCCGATAGGCCACCCGGGATAAGGTGCTAGGGATGCGGTCCCATCCAACAAGAATGAAGGCGAGATTGACAACTTAACATTAAGAAGTTATGTACCTACCATAACGTTCCATGTTAGTTGTCTTCTTCTCGCCTTCTTTCTTGCGTCCCTCCCTCCTTCCCCCAAGCCTGGACAGACCGACCGGAATTCTTTGTGTTTCTTCTTCCGAAACTTGTTACTCCATTTTTGGAGACTAGTATTGCTTGGTATAGCTACCAAACGAGATCTGAGTAGTTACCGCCTAGCATTGTGGGATATAGGGGAGCCTCGAGCCGGTGGAATTAGCTCTCGAGCTTTTAGTATTGGCCGAGTCGGAGCCGAGGATCGGCTCTGAACCCATCCAGCAAGAAAGAAGGCGAGAAGAAGACAACTAACATGGAACGTTATGGTAGGTACATAACTTCTTATTATCATCTAAGCCATGTTGTTAGGGTATAATCCTTGGTTTCCTTGTTTTCTTAACATGTAGACAGAATGTTTATTGGCTGTGGATAAACTGGGTGGCATGAATTATACAAGCTTAATGTTAATATTTTATGTTAACTATGAATACATGTTTAATCTATCTCATATTTTGCAGGAATATGGTTGTGAAATGCACTGTGTTTGGACTGAAAGAGTTTGTCTAGCACTTAGTGTAAATGAGTAAGGCTATAAGCTGTTAATGAGCTGCTTCTTGTTGTGCATGCAGGATTTCTTTCCCTTAGCATTTGTTTGTCTTCTGTGTGACTCTGAACAAGTCAGTCCATGAGATAGCACTCCTGGGCTGCTCTTGATACTGTCTTCCAATAGGCTGTCCCAAGCTGCTGGCAAATATATTGCAGATTTGTCTTTTGAATTATTGCACCCTTCACATGGCTGCTAATTAGTACTCCACTGTGTACAATTTCACTGAATCCCAGCAAATCTTTTGCAGTTTAATGGGTTGAAAGATACATTTCCAATACATTTGAGTTTCAAGGGGAGAAAGGTTTACTGTTGCTCATGCTAAGTGTGAGAATGTTTTGTTTTGTTTAGCAAATAGCTGCCAGTGTTTTGCTTTACAATTTGAAATAAAAGTTTTAAATTAAATTCAAATCTTTATGATCATTGTAAAAGTAAAGAAGAAAATAATATGCACACTGATGTGCTTGAATGGGATTTTATGGTAATTGAGGAGAAACACCCAGGTATTAGGATACTGGTATGGTTAGGGGCACCAGGTTTATTACCTGCCTTAGGGCCCCATTTGATCACAATATGGTTCTAGTTGCAGTACCAATATTATGGTGAATTGTTGATTCTGCTTCAGTGTTCTGTACAAGTTGCAAACAGTATTTATCTGTCCTCTTGCAAGGCAACATTCAAAGTTTAGATTCATGTCAGAGAAATGAAGCATTCTTTCAATTTCGTATCCAAAATACATTGAAATGCAATTAGTACAAAAAGTAGAAAGGGCATATACTTCTAAGAGAAACTTGAAGTACATATAAAATATACTTCAAAAAACAAGGCAAGCAACATAAAGCATTACATTTCTTACAATGTGACTGTGTTTTCCCTACACCTCAGATCTAGGGACCTTTAGCCTCATATATGTATATATATATATATATATATATATATATATATATATATATATATATAAATATATATATATATATATCTCACACACACACACACACACACACACACACACACACACACACACACACTGCAGGAAAATCACCAAGTCTGTAGACTATCCTATTCCCTAATAGCACATTTGGTTTTCAGGTTAAGTGTCAAATCCATGCATTGATACAGAAATGCATTTTTTTTTGTGATTGCTTTCATTCCCAAAACTTTGAGTCACAGAGATTCACATACAGTGCCTTCATAGAAAGAACAAACTCCTTCCAGCTTTCACAACTTGAGAAATATATCAGACAAAAGACAACAGTAGCAAATAAGTAAGTAAAAATGGTTGGAGTGTATAATCCAGAAATAGGCAGATGATAATGACCCTCTTTCATGCACTGTAATGTGTATTGTGAAAATATTAAGAAGAAGGCGGACGAGTATTGACCTTTGGGGAACACCAACAGAGATTGGTTGAAATGTGGAAAAGTGTTGTTGCCATTTAGTTGTCTGCTGATGATTGCATAAATAACTGTGAAACCAAGAGAGGGAGGGGTAAGTGAGACCTAGTGTTGCAAGTTCAGAGAGGAGCTTTGGTGGGACATTGTGTCAAATTCTTTGGAAAGGGCAATGAAAAGTGAAGAAACAAATTTGCCCTCATTTCTGCATTGGTTTACTGTGCTGATAAAATTGTGGAGGGCAGTAGTAGTACTGTGGTTGGGCCTGAAACTGTGCTGAGTGTTGGAGAGGAGGTAGTGTTTGGTTATATGTTTCATAAGCTGACCGTGAATACATTTCTCAAGGATTTTAGAGAGGGGTTCTAGGATAGCAATAGGTCTATTTATTTATTTATTTTACATTTGTTGACCGGGATAGTCCGACTGGATTAATGTCCATTTTCAGCAGAGGCCCGGGGAGAAAAGCTCCAAGATAATAATACACTTGATCATTTAGTAAATGCTAGTTTCAAGCAGATTACAGTCATAAGCAATACCAGCATTTAGCACATATAGTACTAGCGTATTATAAAACACTTTACAAAACATAACATTATTTTCAAAGTTATATATACATAACATTACATTCAGGTTTAAGACACATTAAGCAGCAGTTATACAATTGACCCTTCCTGAAATGGTGTGTTAGAAAAAAGTTAGAAGTAGCTGAAGGTAAGGCACCTAAGTAATAGAGAGGTCACTAGTTGGGGTTAGTGCAAGGACATAACCAATGAGTTTTGAAGTATTTCTTGAGTTAGTTTTTGAATTGAGTTAGTGAGGGTTCTAGGGTCAAGTCAGCTGGGAGTCTGTTCCATGTTTTTCCAACAGAGTTGGCAAACAGAGAGTCCCCAGCTAAGTAGTTGGATTTGTATGTTTGAACTAAGAGTCTAGTGGATGATTGCAGTGGCCGGGTGCTGGTGTAGGGGCTGATAATATTTTTAGTGCAGGTGTATTTTCTGGTTGGTAAAGGACTTTGTGCCACTATTAGCTGGTTGAACTGCAGTAGGCTAGGCAGTTCAAGCCATCCTAGGCAATTTAGGTTGTGACAGTAGCAAATCTGGCAATGTGATTATAGCAGGATGATAGTTTATTAAGATCTGTTTTGTTTAAGTGGGAGAATAGAGGTGAGGCGTAGAGAAGAGTTGATAGTAGATGGGAATTGGCAATTGCAGTTCTAGCAAGTGGGGTAAGGAAAGGTTTGATTCTTTAAAGAGAGACAAGTTTTTTATTAATGGTTTTGATAGTTTGATTGATATGTGCATCAAACTTCAGGTTGTAATCAACTATGACACCCAGTAGTTTAGTTTGGGCTTCTGGGGACATGATAGTGCCATTGTTAGTGGTTATGTTGAAGGATGGCAGGGGGTCCTGCGTGTGGGGGAGAAGAGGAGCAGCTTAGTTTTGTTGGGGTTTAGGATTAGATGTTGATTGGAGAGCCATTATTCCACTGTATTGAAGGTATTTAGGTCAATGTGAATAAAGTAGCTGGTGAGGTGTCAGAACAAATCAAGGTGGGGTCATCCACATATTGAATGCAGGTAGCATCTGGGATGACTGAATGAAGGTCGTTGATAAAGATGGAGAAAAGAAGAGGTCCTAGTATCGAGCCCAGGGGGACTCGTAATGTGATGGGTAGGCAAGATGATAGCTTGTCCTGCCATAGGGCTGTCTGTTGCCTGCCCTGCAGGTAGGATTGAAACCATTGGAGTGCATAGTTGTTTAAGGAGATGGCCTTCAAGGTATTTATAAGCATTTTGTGGTCAACCATGTCAAAAGCCTTGGATAGATCTAGAAAGAGTGCTGAGGATAGTTTGTTATTATTGTGGTTGTGGTTAATGACGTTAGAGAAAGAGAGGACGGCAGAAGTAGTACAGTAGTGTGGCTTAAAGCCATGCTGAAAGTTGGACAACAGAGTTCTGTGTGAGATAGTGCATGAGCTGCATGTGTACACACTTCTCCATAATTTTAGCTAGAGGTGACAGAATAGCTATGGGTCTAAAGTTTGGCAGTTCGGTGGAACTGCCTCCTTTATGGAGAGGTATGACATGGGAGATTTTCCATATAGTGGGTACAGTAGCTTCAGATATAGCTCTGTTGATCAAGATTGAGATGGGGTATGCTATGGTGTCAGCAGCCTTTTGCAGATAGTCTGCTGGGAGGAGGTCGGCAGCCAGGGTGGTGGGTCTTAGTTTCTTAAGTAGGGCATGAATAAGTTGAGTAGGAACAGGTTGGAAGGTAAAGTATGTTTGGGTACTGGGTGTGGCTGCATTAGAATTAGAGCCATTGGGAGAGAGTTGGCTGGCTAGAGACTGGATAGTCTCTGTGAAGAAGCTGTTGAAGTTATTAGCAATGTCTATGGGGATTTTTGTTGGGAAGCTGAGGGGGTGGAGTGGCGGTTTGGCCTGGGTGGAGTAGTTTGTTTATTCCTGCCCAAAACTTTTGAGGTTTGTTTTGGTGTTTTTGCAGTAGATGGTAGTAGTAGTTCTTTTTGTCTAAGGTTATGGATTTTTTGGTGTCATTCCTTAGCTGTCTGAATCTTAGTTGATCAAGTTGGGTTTTTGTTTTTCGGTAGGTGGCCTATGCTTTGTTTCTGAGTGAAATTTTGGTATTGGTATCTTTAGAAAGCCACGGTGCAATATTAACTTTGGTTCTAATAGAGCAGCTTGGAGCATGGGAGTTAAGAATAGCAAGGAATTTGGTGTTAAATTATGCTACTGCTTCATCTAGGGGAGACTTTTTAGTACTGACCAGTTGCATGCCTTAAGTTCATGTGGAAACTTGGTGAGAATAGAATTCTTGTTGTTTCTTAATGTTCTATAGGTGGGTTGGTAGGAGCAGTCTACTTTGAGCTTGATTACATAGGTGAGACAGTGATCACTTAGGCCATCAGGCAAAGTGCCTGATTTATAGGATTGAAGATGGGTATTGACGAGTATCCAGTCTAGGGTACTTTCCTTGTTATTGGGTGTTCCTGTCCTGGTGGGGGAGGTTATGATTTGAGTAAAGCCATAAAGGTTTATGTAGGTTGTGGGGGTTTCACAAGAGCAAGTGTTCCAGTCAATGTTGAAATCCCCAAGAACAATTGTTCCTTGGGGGTAGTTATTGGATAACCAATATAAGAAGTCTTCTAAGGTTTCTGTGTTCCTCCCTGGGGGAATGTAGACACAGACAATGTTTACATTTTTGTTTTTATTAATTTGTAGTTTTGAGATAAGAATTTCAGCATTATTGAACTGGGGTGGTTGTTGGGTGTCTATGGTGACAGATTAGACTTGTAAAGTATGGCTACCCTGCCACCCTTTCTAGTGGTACAGTCTAGTTGAAACATATTGTACCCTGGTGGCATAATCTCTTGGTCCTTGGTGGCAGGCTTTAGTCACGTTTCTGTTAAGTATAATACATCTGGGGAATGAACAGCTAAGAGGACATGCAGGTGCTGAGATTTGTTATTTATGCTCCTAATGTTTAGATGGCAGGCCAGCAGTGAGTTAGGACGTCTATTTGTTGGAGCTATGGTGGTAGGGGATATAGTAGGGGGATTAGGGTCAACAGGTGGGGATGGACCAGGGTTTGGGTGGATGTTGCCATCCTTTGTGAGGTTGTAGTGTATCCTGAGTATGAGTTTTAAGATTTTGAATAAAGTTTTGTAATAGTGTCTAGTTTTAGGACTAATGTAACTAGATCTAGTAAGATGGTAGTATTTAGGGGTTAAGGAGGTAAGCATGAGGGGAGTGAGTAAGGGTGCATTATTATCTGTTGTAGATGGGATGGATGTTTGGAATTTAGGGTAGTGGAAACCTGGGTGACCCTGACATTCTTAGGCGGTTAGGAAATATGGGATGAGTAACAGGGGTAGAAGTAGAGTTATTAAGACTATTTTGGGTGATAGCATAACTACTGAATGAGACTTGAAACTTAGGCAAAAGGATTAGTAGAGTTAGAGGACTGGTGGTATCAGGTTGAGGGTGGTGCTGTTGAATGACAAGTAAACATGGATAGAGTGTATATTCTATAGTTTGTTAACTCTGTTGACGTACCCCCATGTGAAGGGGTGTAATAGTGAATGTTTCCAGTTGGGTGGACATAGTTTTCAGTTACTGACCAGTTGATTAGAATGGCGACAGAAAAGGCTGGTGCTTCTGCACCTATTTTGAGGAACTAACTGCAAAGGTTATTGGCAGCTGAGGTTATTGCTTTTAATTTGGCCACTAATTTTTTATGCTTGATGCTGGGATGGGGTGAAAACTAAAAGACAATGTGTTGCTTTTGAGAAAAGATGGAAGTTGGAGGAGCAAAGCAAGGTGGTCATTGATTAGTGATAGAACTGACTGGATACAATGAATCTTGAATTGAGTGGCAATGGACTCTGTTGTTTGAAGTAGAAGGACAGGGTGCAGTGGTATAGCAGGGATGTAATAGTTTATTTAGAGAGGACTAAAAGAGCTTTGGTTTTGGTGCCTTTTTTGGAGATTACTATAGTATGATTTCTTGTCAAATTTAACAAGGATCTTGGTACAGTTTCTGGGATATCTAAAATTTTGGTAAGCATGTTGTGTTTTATTCTTATACCATTCTTTCCATACTGTATCTCTTTGCAGCATGAGCTGTTTGGCCATTTATGTCAGCCATGGTACTGTGTTAGATTTTACCTGTCTTGTCCTAACTGGTGCTAAATAACTTAGTATTTTTAGGAAGGTGTAATTGAAGTGAGTAACTGCTTCATCTCGGGGCATTAGTCTTAATATATTCCAGTTGTAGTGGGACAAGGCTGTAATAATGTATTTATTTTATTTAACATTTGTTAACCGGGAAAGTCCGACTTGGAACAAAACCAATTTTCAGCGGAGGCCCAGAGAGAAATGCTCCAGATGCATGTCTTTGTAATGTGGGAGGAAACTGTAGCACCCAGAGGAAGCCCATACGAATGCAGGGAGACATGCAGACTCCACACAGAAGGCACCCCAGCTGAGAATAGAACTGGAGAACCTCTTGCTGTGAGGTGACAATGCCACCACTGCATCACTGCGCCATCTTTGACAAATTTGGTTAAACTGCATACTTGTTTATAGATTATTTGTTTGGGTGAATTGTGTTGTTGTTTGATTACATAAGTTAGGGGGGTGGTCAGTTATAGTATCTGGTAAGCAACCAGAATATTTTGTAGTATGGAGTTTGTTTGTCAATATCCAGTCCCAACTGGACAGCCTTTTAATGGTTTTGTTAATTCTGGTGGTGGAGCTTATTAGTTTGGTGAAGCCAAATAGTTGAATAAGAGTCCTTGGGTTTGCTGCTGTTTATGGATTACCAGTCTATACTTAGGTCACCTAAGACAAAGAAGGTTTCCTGGGGGATGTTGTCAGATATCAGTGTAGGATATTTTCAGCTTTGGTAATGTTGTTATCTGGTGGGATCTATACTGTTGCGATACATATAGATTTCTTTTGGTTGATTTTGAGGTATGCAATCTGAAGTCCAGCATTATTAAATTTTGGGATATTTAGCCTTGATAACCCCTCCTTTTCCTGGTTTTCTAGCTACCTTGCTAATCGCTACCAGGCAGAGAAATGGCTGACTGACATATGACCTTTTTTCCCCATATTGGTTGGAGTTCCAAAGGAACCCATATGTGGTCCTATCTTGTTTAGCATCTTTGTCAAGCAAGAATGTGACCCTAATACAGTACGCATATGATTCAACCATCATCTGTTCAACAAAAAACCTTGACTCCCTACAACAGCTGACTCAAGAATCTTTCTTCTCAGTAGAAAACTGGCTTACTTCCAACCAGCTATTCCTCAAACCCAACAAATCAAACTTATTTCTCTTTACTCTAAAACTACTTGCAGTAAAGAAGTCATCCTTCTCTGTTACCTTGTCTAAAACCAATGAAATACAACTTGTCATATACTCTCAATTTCCCTCCTATCAATAAGCTGCTATATAACCCAAATGACTGCCCACCCACACCAAACCTAATACAATCTTAACATCCAGCTAGGACTCTGCTCTTTTCCAGCCAAGCCCTACTACTTATATCCAAACCTAATAACACCTGAATTCTCACGTAGTGTCCAAAACCTGCACTCCACCCCCCTCAAAGTTAGATAAAACCTATTACTAAAGTCTTGCTTCAACTGAAAACACACCTACTCGTTTCATGCTGCTGCAAGTACTCTCTAGCAGATTCAACCATTCTTCTCTCCTCTAACTGTTCTCCTTGCCGACCTCTATCCCTTCTAAAACAGAACCACTGCATAAAAGTATAATATGTAATATGTCTGAATACTGAATCAGAAATGTAATGTGGTGAAAACCTATTTTAACATCATGCCTGTTGTACGTAATTCCACTACTTCCTTCTTGCTCTTCATGTTTATGTAAATACTATATAAAACTGCCACTTCACATGCTTAAGTATAGAGTATCTATGTTAGATATTATTGTCAGTGTTTAGTTGTACTGTATTGTACTGAAGTTTCCCCCCCGGGCCTCCACTGAAAATGGGTTCTGGGCTCAGTTGGACTTTCCCATTAAACAAAAGCAATAACTAAATAAATAACTAAATCTTCCTCCATAGTTCCTCATATACTCTGTCCCACAATAATAATAATTTGTTACTATCGCATTTGCTTCTTTTGTCCTGCATTAATGTTAGCTCTTTTTTCTTTAACTCTTCCATTAATATTATAACATCTGTAAAATTTATTTCCTCAACAGATTTCCAGTTTCTGGTTATTTTTTTTTAGAAGCTACCCAAAGTAAAGACACTAATTTGTGCCTGGTACTTCTAAGCATTGTCCCCAAGTAGTAGTCTTCTTCACTGTTTGTGTATTCCTGTCCTAGTATTTTCTCTATTAATTCATGTAATTCTTTGTGAAAATATTTGCCTCTCATTTATAAACTCACACTGGTCTGGTTCATTACTATACACTCTGAATTTTATCTAACCAGCTCCTGGAGGAATACATCTATTAATTAATGTAATTTGTTTTCCTTCCCAATTGCATCTTAGCAAAACGTATCTGCTCTGATTGTCAATTTACACACCTTACACACCTCCAGCCCTAACAACTACAGACCAGTCACGCTGACATCCACTGTTATGAAATGTTTTGAGTGGCTGATCAAAAAGCATTTTTCATCATGCCTACCTCCTGATTGTGACCCTCTGCAGTTTGCGTACAGAGCTAACTGATCCACAGCTGATACCGTATCAGTAGGACTACATATATCCCTTGAGCATTTAGAGGGCAAAGACAACTATGTAAGGATGTTGTTCATAGACTTTAGCTCTGCATTTAATACAGTGGTACCAATGCAGCTGATAGAAAAACTGGCACATTTAGGAATCAGTAAACATTTCTATAACTGGATCCTGGACTTCTTAATTGAGAGACCACAGAGGATGTGTTCAGGGGTTCCACAGGGATTTGTTCTCAGCCCACTGTTATTCACCATCCTGACCCACAACTGCTATGCTAAGCACAAATTGAACCATATCATCAAATTTGCTGATGACACCAGTCGTGGGACTCATCACAAAGGAGGATTAAAGGGCCTACAGAGAGGAGGTGGCATCTCTGATCAGCTGGTGCTAGGGGAACAACCTTGACCTGAATGTAAGCAAGACCAAAGAGATTATCATCGACTTCAGGAAAAGGAGAACAAACCACCCACCACTCAGGATCAATGGTGAGAGTGTGGAGAGGGTTAAGAGTACAAAATTCTTTGGTGTACACATATCAGAGGATCTCTTGTGGTTGGGAAACATAAGAAGGCTGATAAAAGCTAAGTTTCCTCCTCATATTTTCTCCACCATCTATACAGACGCAATAGAGAGCATCCTTGCCTGCAACTTCACAGTGTGGTTTGGAAGCTGCACAGTTACAGAAAGGAAGGCCCTACAAATAGTGGTCAGGGTTGCAGAGAAGGTAACAGGTTCCAGTCTTCCATCAATACAACAACTTAATTCTGCAAGAAGCACCCAAAATGCCACAAAAATAATGCAGGACATCATGCATCCTTCGCATGGACTGTTTAAGCATCTGGCATCAGGCAGGATATACCACAGCATCTGCTGCAGGACTACATGATTCAATAAGTTTTTACCCTACAGTGATTAGACTTTTGAACTCAAGCACTAGTCCCAGGGGTCTGGACATATAAAAAGTCATTTTTTATTTATTTGTGCAATATATACTTACATATATTACAAGTTAAGTGCGATATTTATTTATTATATCCATAGCCAGTATTATTTAACCCACTCAAGTGCAATATTAGACAAATAACTTAGGCATTGTTGAATATGTGGTGTGTTTTGTATTAATTTAAATAGGATAGTTAATTTAACTCAGAGGAGGGTATTATTTTCATATTTGAGTGTTAGTATATGTCTCTGCTCTTTCTTGTGTGTATTGGGAGTAGTATTGTATTTGTTAGTTATGTTTATCACTGCCAACCAGTAATCAAGGAGCCTCAATTCTCACCACAGGCACCTGTGGGGGGACATTCACTGGGAGGATAACAGGTACACACACAGTATTTCCAGATGCAGCTCTCTGCATCAAGTGCAATTTCCCTTAAAAGCACACAAAGACCACAGTCAGTTTGGGGCTGGTTTCTCCCTCTTTCTCCAGATCCGCAGTAAGACTCCCCACTAGCACAGCTATAGAGTTGAGATCTCAGCTGAGTGACCATGCCAAGACCTCCAGCCCCCTCTTTGTCCAACTAGTGCTTCATGTCCCTGGCCAAGTAGCTGACATGCACATTCTTTGAGGTTTGATTTACACACACACACACACACACACACACACACACACACACACACACACACCTGGAAAAGGCTGGCACAGGTTAATTAGCTCTGTCCCCTTCTGCCCAGGCTATAACGTAGTTTCCACTGTCACCAGTCACTCCTCAATAGCTACTTTAAGGCCCTTAACAAAGGGTGACCAATTTTACTGTGTAATATTAATATCAATACAAATGGTAGTTTGATCAAGAGCAAGGCTATTAGGAGTGATGCACACACTGTCACCAAATAAATATGCAAGTACTCCTAAAACTTAAATATCTCTACACAGATCAGCCACAATGAAAGGTTTAAATATATTTAATAATAATTAATAAAATAACAAGACAATACTAAATATATATTCACAGTGACATCAGAGTTCAAAACCACAGGAAATATTTAAAACAACATTGAAGGATGGTCTCAAATAAAAAAAGAAAAAGAATATCTAAACTAAGTTTCACTATATTCCTGACTGAATGTGAGAGAATTACTATACTCTAAAGACTTATTAATAGAGCAAGGCAGATGTGGTGAATGGTTCATGTTCTCAGGTCCAAGGTTGAATACAGAATGTCCTGTCTCAGTAAGAGACTTCTCAAAATAATATCTCAAATATTACTGCTGGGATAGCTTGTAGAATAACATAATTTCTGGTCATCTGACTTCTAGTTCTCATGCAAACTCCCATTGCTGAAGTTGGCAGTATTTGGACTCTATCTGTAAAAATACTTATACAAGGACTTTGGCTCAGATCTTTGGCATATGCTGGAAGTCATAAAACAATTACATTCCTTCATGCTTTGAAAGTAGCAATTAGTTTACCTTAAAGACAACACAGAAAGCTTCCTAGTACAGACTTGTGTCTCTAGCTGCATTGATGCTGGACTGAGGTTAACCTCCTGTATTCCAGTTTCCACTGTTAAAAAAAAAAATAATATATATATATATGTATATATATATATATATATATATATATATATATATATATATGTGTGTGTGTGTGTGTGTGTGTGTGTGTGTGTATACACATTTAAACAGTTACAATAGTGCATGTACATTTATGTTCTCTTTCAGTAGGGCACACTGTGGATACATTTAAAAAACAGCACTTTGCAAATACCTTTTCAACACAAATGTCTGTACAAAGCAGTTTGATATACACAACATACAATTCTAATACATTTGTAACTCAAGCATCTTGTATAGATTAGTTTGATATTCACAAATGACATATAGTTATTTACAAAATTCCAGCTAGCTGTGCTGGCAGTACCTTCTTTTGTCACATGTTGTTTGACTTTCCTTTGTAATCTCAAGAACTGAGCTGATGCGTGAACTTTTGCTTAGGCTATACATGTTTAGTTCTAAATGACAATAAAGACTACTTTGACTATGACTTATATTTCTAATTGTATTGTCCTGCTGATGTGTTATAACTCATCTTTTTCTTCTATTAAAAGTCTCCGAATATAACTACTTGCATCCCCACTTTGATGTTAACCAGTCATATTGCCCGGCCTTTAAATGGGCCTCTTGTAGTTGGCATCTTACTGTTTAGGAGATATTTCAGAGTTTTTAGTCTCTTGTTATTGTCAGCTTGGCCATTTATATTCTAAGATGAAATGCTTAACCCCATTTTGGTGTTGCAATCATATTTATTTCACAATCTGGCTTTTCTCCCTTGATTTTCTCTTGCTCTTTCTCTACTGCTTATACTGTGTTTGTTTTCCTTATGTTCAGTATGTTGTATATTTAATGCTATGCTTAGTGTCCTTTGCAGCTGCCTACAAAAAAATCAGTGACAAAACATATGCTACACCATGCCCAAAACAGGTCTTTAAACCCAAACACTCGTAACATTTTCAAAAACTATTTGCAAATACCTGTCTTTCCTTTCTTTAATCTGTGAGTTTCTGGCCTAGCAATACTAATGTGCACACTCAAGTGTATTGTCAAGTACTACCCCCATGATTATATTTCCTTAAATATATAAATGTCCACATCCCCTCTTTTTGTCCTATTTTAATATTCACTAGTCTTTATTTTCCTGCCTTTGTTGTACACAGTTGCTTATGTAGCCATTGGATGTTTTAATACTCTTTTTATTCTTAATTTAACCTTGTATAAGAAACAAACATCTTGGTTTAACATGTTTAACATGCCCTTTTCTCATTTCTAGGGAGGTACAGCACCTTCTAATGAAAGTCAAGAAGCCTGCTACTAGGAATGGTATAGTGAGCACATTGGTGGCAAAGCTGCAACATTTTCACTTTCATGTCTTCAGTGAGTGGCTTTGGCAATCTGTTGTGGCATACTATTATCACTTCTATTTAATTCCTATGACAAGAGGGATACTACTTCTATATGTTACAGAGAAGATGACAAGTTTAGTAAGACATTTTAGAAAGTATGTACTGTGGTTGTGACTGGCTTTCAATAAACTTATTGCCTTACTAGTCAGAGGAATGATTTCATTTTTGGGGGTCTGTCATATGAAGTAATGACATACAGTATTGTGATCAATAAGCAGCAACATTCCATGTTGTAGATGATGTCATGTATAAGCAGCACATAATGCTCATACTTCCTTACAAACAATTACTCTGTCTCCTCCCTATTAGTAATTGTGTACATAAGCCGCACATACCGTACATACTTCCTTACAAACAATTACTCTGTCTCCTCGCTATAAGAATTGTGTACATAAGCAGCACATACCGCGCATACTTCCTTGCAAACAATTACTCTATCTCCTCCCTATAAGTAATTGTGTACATAAGCAGCACATACCGCACATTACTTCCTTACAAACAATTACTCTGTCTCCTCGCTATGAGAATTGTGTACATAAGTAGCACATACCATGCATACTTCCTTACAGGTACTCTGTCTCCTCCCTATAAGTAATTGCATACATAAGCAGCATATAACGCACATACTTCCTTATAAACAATTACTCTGTCTCTTCCCTATAAGTTATTGTGTACATAAACAAAGCATAATGCTCATACTTCCATACAAACAATTACTCTGTCTCTTCGCTATAAGTAATTGTGTATATATGCAGCACATACCGTGCATACTCCCTTATAAAAATTACTCTATCTCCTTCCTATAAGTAATTGTGTACACAAGCAGTACATAAAAACAATTGTTTTCTCAGTTTATAATGTGCTACCAGTGGAAAACATTAGGTGCAATCTGCACATACTATCTCCCTTTGAACAGTGCTGAATGAAAAACATCTGATTCTGTTCTGTAGTACTGCACCACCACCTAACCACCACTTCATTCCCTTCACTACGTCATGCATAACTGCACATACCACCCCTTAATCATTTCTTAGGGTCTTTCATGTCCATAAAACAGGGTTATACAACCGTATCCATAGTAACTCAGCCAGAAAAGCAATACCTTGTCACACATATTGAACACTTCACAGACCACAAATCACCCTTGGAAGAACATAGCATTTACGCAACACAGATTGATCCTATCAACATCCATTTATTAATGGCTATGCAACACATGTATCAATGAGGCATAGACTCACCATTCAGTCAGAGAGTACATTTGCAATTTATTTATTTATATTTGTTAAGCAGGTAATGTCTGACTGGGTTGAAAAAACGTTTTCAGCAGAGACCCTGGGAGAAAAGCTCCACAACAAAAAGAACATTATTAAGGTACAAGCAGTAAACTTCGTTTAAGTAGTACATTGTTAACAATATGTAAATGAGCTTAATAAAAATATTATAGCAAAATATAATGACAGAATACAATATAAATATGCATGTTTGGCATACAGGAATACTATTTTTTTTTTACAATAATTTTTTTTTTACAATATATATGAGGTACATAAGTCATGTAGCCTTACAAGGTGAGTCACTTCTGAAAGACCAAAATTAGTCGTGTAGTTTTACAAGTTAGGTCATCTGAAGGAACAAAGATTAGTAAAGAAAAGACAGATAGTGGGACAGCCCTGTGTGGGATGAGCACTATCTGGGCTAACATGTGTGAGATGAGTGGGAAGAAAATAGGAATAATATTAGTCGGGAGCAGTACAGGGGCATAGCCAATTATCATTTAAATAGTCTTTCAGGGCAGTTTAAATGTGGACAGGTTGGGGGTTTTAGTTATCTGTTGAGGAAGGGCGTTCCAATCTTTGGCTATTTTAATGGAGTAGAGGAAGTCTCTGTGATAGTTGTGAGAATGGGTTACTTTTAGCATTAGTTTGTTGGATGACCTGAGGAGTCTACAGTTTGTGTTTGGCTGGACTAAGTTAGTTGAATATGATTTTATGGGCAAGTGAAAGTTGTTTTAGTAAAAATAGGGTGGAAGTTCTAGCCAGTTGAGCTGTCAGAGAGCAGTGCGGTGGTGTGTTCTGTGGGGTTGATTGGTAACAAACTTAGCTATTCTGTTATAGCAGGAGTCTAGTTTATTTAGGTCATTTTTTGATAGGTTAGTAAAGACGTCAGAGCAGTATAGGATGGTGGATAGCAAGTGGGATCTTGCAGTGGCCAGTCTAGCTTGTTGTGTAAGGTAAGGTAAGGTAAGGTTTAACCCTGTATAGAGCGCCTAATTTAGAGTGCATTTTTTTGATGGCCAGATAGATGTGTTTATCAAATTTTAGTGAGTCATCTATGGTTACCGCTAGCAGCTTGGTCTGATTGGTGGGTTCAGTTTTTGTACCATTGTTAGATAGTCTCGAGAGGGATTGGGTACTGGGTTTGTAAGATTTATTAGAGAAAATTATGAGCTTGGTCTTATTTGGATTTTAGGATGAGCTGGTGGTTGGTGAGGTACTTTTCAATGTCTTGGAATGATGATTGCATTTTGTGTTGGAATTCTTGTGGGGAGTTGGCTCAGCAGATAAGGGAGGAGTCATCTGCATATTGGATGACGGTGGCATGTTGGGTGGCAGTATATAGGTTGTTGGTAAATATTATGAAGAGGAAGGGCCCAAGTATGGAGCCTTGTGGTACCCCATGGTGACTGGTAACAGTGGGGAGAGGCTGTTTGCCCATTTAGTGGCTTGTTGATGATTGGCTAGATAACTGTGAAACCATGTTAGGGGTATGGTATTGAGACTGTAAGTAGCAAGTTTGTTTTGGAACAGCTGATGGGACACTGTATCAAAAGTAATATGTCTTAAGTGTACCAACTGTCATTACAAACAATGACTAATCACTGGCAAACTACACTTTTGGTATAACCATGGAACAGTGTGCTGAGCAAGTTATTAATATAGTTGGCTAGTAAAGTATGCAATGTTCTGCTCTTCCTTCTCATATAAATACCTAAGTAGAAATGGCAATGTAACATTGGTTGTGGTTACCACACTAACCTGTTTGTTATTGATCTTTACATGCATATACCTATTTTTTAATATTTTAATTCTTTGTCACACAGCAGCAAACACAACAACTAGATTACATTTATGCATCAGTGATATATCTATTCAGCCAAGAGCCTCAGATGGCTGTCTACTTCCAATATGTAACAGTCATCAGTGCAGAAATTGATAGACTGAAGTCTATGAAGTACAAGGTCTAGCTCCTTTTACCTGCAAGTATGAAGTTTCACCTTCCACAGTAAACCTTTAGCATGTACAGATGACACAGTGGAAACCTTGATTCTGCCATAATTTAAGGGTCTTTAGCATGACTTCATGTTGAGCTGTTTGTGAGGAGTTTTCCTTTGATGCATCAGAATGGTGGTCTGTCATTACAGTTATTTGGGTAATATATTTACCCAACCAATGGCTGTCATCTGAATTCTTTCCTCGACCGCCCCAATACCTTCCATTGCTGGATGTTCTCCCCCATTGGATGCATGTAGCATGGAAGGAGGAGCAGAAGCTCTTTAACTTCACAAACCACTAGATTATTTTCTACTCCAGTCACTTTCCAACTTAACAAGGGTGTTTATTTTTTGTTGATTTTAGTTCCAAGAAAGACAGAGGACATCAGACCTATTTTGAGCATAAGTAGCCTAAACATCTTTATTTCCAAAGAGCCCTTTTGTGTGGTCACTCTTCAGGTTATTCTCCCTCTGCTGTCCAAAGTTGGCTTGGATTTCCAGGGTGGTTGTCATATCAGGACTGAAATGTTTTCCAGAATATTCCTTCTCCTCCTGTGCAAAAGAGCCAATCATTATCAATTCAGGACCTTTCCCTATAGTCTCATGTCAACTCAAGGGTATTCACCAAATGCATGTACCACATATCAGGGCACTAACACCAAAGGGGATCAAGGTGTCCTCCTACCTGGATAAATGAAACCCAGTATCTGGCAGTCAGGGGGTTTTAGAAGGGGCGGGGTTTCTTCGATTCAGATTTTCAGTCTTTGGGAGTCACTATGAGCTCTGTGAAGTACACAGTACTCCCAGGCTTAACTTTCATATACCGTTCCCTAGGTACTAAGATTTATCAAATATCTTATATTTTGAGAAGTTTGTGGGCTGTCAGTCCTTAATCCTTAAAACCGTCTCCTTTCACAAGGTCCCTACTGCAGTTTGTATTTAAACTGTGCCTTATGACAGCCACTATTCAGGGGGCTCTTTCACAAGATTTGATATGAGGATCTTACAGTTGAACCTCAAGGCTCAATCTTGGGAAGAAGGGGATCTCTTAGGTGCCTCTGTCTAGATTTAGAGTTCTGTAAAGCTATGTTTTTCCTAGTAACTGACTTTGTTAATGGGAATACTCTTTGTGGAGCCACTGCCATTGATTACTGTTTTCACCAGTGTTTTGTGTCTGGAGGAATCACATGAGGAATCACACAGTACAGGAGTCTGGTCTCAGTATGAGACTAGCTTGCATATTAGTGTCATGGAAATGATGGTAGTTCTGCTGTCCTAACAAGATGGCTATTATTGTACTGTCCAGTAAAATGGTAGTAGTAGGAGTATATCAACAAGTAGTGGTGGGATCGTACCATCTTTACATGAAGGCCATGTAGGTGAGGGGCTGGGCAATGCAGATAGACAACCTATTGCTAGCAGTACATGTCCATTCTGGGGAAAACCATTTGTTTAACACAAAAGCTAGTTGGGATCCACTTCTTCCACAGTAATGGTCACTGACCCCCTCAATGGTAGATCCTATCACCGAATACTGGTATCATCCAACATCCAATATGTAGTGTAGATACATGTCCAATGAAGGCTAGATGTCACTAGATGTGTGTTAGTGCTTAAATGCCTGAAATGAGTCTTCTATGCTGTTCATCCATTTTCTCTAGTATCCAAGGTGTTTATGCAAGGAAAACAAATGAAGGCAAGACTAATTTTAGTAGCTCCATTTTGGCACATGTTTATTTGGGCTTCTCATTATTCAAGGTTATGTTGTGTGGCCATACTTTTACCTCCTCTTCCACAAATAGCTTCTGATAGCATCTGTTGCATTTGTCTTGTTGGATGAACTACAGTTTTTATACTCTGAAGTTGACAATTCCTTCAGTAACATGGTTGTAAACCTACAACAGGGTGGTCTACATCCCGAGAGCTCTTCAGAAAAAGTTTACTTAGAAGACTTAAAAGGGAAGTGGATACATTTTTTTCTGGACATCTGCTAGTGGAAATTAGTCATAGTCCATCATCTTCTTCCTTTCTTCTTTATTTTCATCTCTTATTATTTGTCAGAACTCTTTGATTCCAGTGTCAGCCTTCCTTGTCATCCCTCAAAGACTGCAAGGCTTTCCTTTGGGAAATTATGAGATGAACAAAACTATATTCACAGGCATGCATGTTTAGGTGTTTTCATAGTATACTTGACTAGATTTGCTATTTTCTACAGCTGTACTTGACAATTCCTGTTCATTATCCCCAGTATTTTCCATTGACTCTCACAGAATTAGAGTAAAAGTAAAGTTTAAAATGCAGAATAAAGTTAACTGATGAAATGGCAGACATTTTCATTTTACTCAACAAAGCATATGCACAAAAGTTTTGTTCAAGATACAACTTTAATTTCAGTTGAAGTAACCCATTTTTTTAGAGTTGTTTTGTGTAAGAAAACAGAAAAACAGCAGTTACAATAACGAGGAAATAATCTAAGGTGCATTAAAAAGTGAGAAAAAATCATAGATAATTTGATATATATATAATAATGTATGCATCAGTGGTATTTCATATTGACAGAAGCTAATATCACTCCCCTTACACATGTGCACACACGTGCGAGCAGACACACACACACACACACACACACACACACACACACGCACACGCGCACACACATGCAATCTTGGGACTCCACACATATCTGCTAACCTCGCAAGACCCAAATGTAGTGAAAGTTTTGAAAGATGAGGAGAATAAATTTATGATGACTTCCCTGCTTAGGCTAGCAGAAGCATATGGGCGTCAAGCAGGAATGGAAATCAAGTAGATAAAATCAGGCAGCAACTGCATGTGCAACTGCATGTCTCAAAAACAAAAGAAAGAATATTGGATGAAAGACCAAATGAGAAGGGAAGAAATGTGGAAATGCATAAATATAGTTGCAAGTATAGAAAATGTCTGGAAGAACCTCATGTTGAACAGGAATGAACACAGGAATGGTTAAGGAGAGGCAAATTCAAACCAAACAATGAAAGGTTAATATTGATGACACAAGATAGTGGGCTATGTAGATGTTGGTTTACAAAGTCCATAGAACATGTGGGAGAAACAAACAAATGTAGATTTTGTAAAACAGAACTGGAAACAGTTGCCCACCTCGTTGCTGGCTGCGACATACTAATGGCAGAAGGACTGTATACTGAAAAGCACAATAATGTGTCAAGACTGTTGCACTGGGGATTGTACAAACATTATGGCAGTGAAGTGGCTGACAAACACTGGAAACATGAGCCACAAAGCATCATGGAAAATGATGAAGTCTACATTACATGGGATCAACCATTGCCAACAGTTCAAAAGGTAGATGCTAGAAAACCAGATATAGTGGTCCAAGAAAAGGCAAAAGTCGCACTGATCATTGAAATCGGCACACCCAATTACTACAGTGTCTTGTGAACAGAGAGACAAAAAGTCATAAACTATCAGGATTTGCAGGCTGAAAGAAGAGCAATGTGAAAAAATGATACTAAGCTAGTCCCAATAGTAGTAGGAAAAATGGGTCTTATAAAAAAGAATCTACAATCATATTTGGATATGTTACCAAGACATGTAACCTCATACGAATTGTAGAAGGAGTCATTGCTGGACAAATTGTGGGTGCTGCAAGAAGCACTTCTGGCTGACATCAGAGATTGAAACAATACTAATTACATGAACTTTAATTGTACTTTGACTTAAGAATGGGGTCCATTCCTGTCATGATGTTAGAAACCCAAAAGATTTGGAGAAATTAAAAAAAGGGAGGGATGGCCATTAGAATGGAGTAGCTCTTGGATGTAACAGCTGAATGCAGAAGAGGGGGATACCAACGGGTAGGCCATAAATGAAAAACATCCCCACTGGAAGCAGTCAATGGCATGATCCCCAATGATGCCCTTATGTTCCACCTAAGCCCCAGCCTTAGAATGGAGATAATCTTATGGCAATAACAGAGGCTAGTAGATCCGATAATGGATGGTGGCAATGGGATAGCCAGGAGAAAAGGAAGCAGGAGAGAAACAAAAAAAGAAGACTGATTTTACTGTGAAGTTCAATAGTTTTTGGGAGGACAAAATACAACCCACCTTACTACATTTTTTGAGAAGATTTCAGGCTTGATATCAGTGCAAACTAGTACTAAATTCACTGTCACAACTTTGAGATTTGAACTCACCAGACCAAACCTGAAAACAATTAACTTCAGTTCTGCACTTAAACTGTTAACTCTAGAATGCACTGCAACACTGAAACCATTTTTGCAAAGGGAGTCTTGTCCCTATACCTTGTGTCATGGAGTCTGTGCCTCACAAATTCCTACTAAATTTATAAACATTGAGATCATTACATTTCAGAGTATGGGATACCTGTAACACACTGCAACCTTGAACTTAGTATATATTTCTCCATTGTTAGAATAATAGAGTTGCAGTCCAAGGATCACAGCTGCACTCCTCAGAATTACAAGAAGTACACAACACAATCAACTGGATTTTTTTGAATGAGAGAGGATTACAGACCAGAACCAATGGGATATGGAGAGGCAGGCCAGAGTGTAAGACAGTTTAAGTAGCATGAGAGGCATTGGAATGACTGATGGCCTTTCTTCCTTACCCATAGGAATGCAAATAGCAGTATATTACACAAATTATTAAAAAACAGGAAAAAACATATGTGACATGAAGAAAAGCTCCCACGTGTGATTAATCCATTATGAAAGAGAGACTCAAAATGGCAATGGTTTAAACAAGGGTTACTATATACTGCTCTCCTTCAGATGTTGGTGCAACTGCTAAAAGTATCCATGTATTTAGAAAATGGAAAAGTAGGTTATATGAGAGACAAGTTAGACAACAGATGTTGCACACTAGTCTTAGTTTGATAAGTAATTCTACGTATAGTACGAAGCAGCTGAGGGTCTCTAGATAATCCCAGATGGGGTCATCTTGTACTCTCCTACTAGCATGATGCTAGTAAGCTGCTGAGGGTGTGGGATATGCTGTTAGCAGATGAGAGTATGACTTTAAAGAAAATTGACAAGCAGGTCAGAAGCATGGTAGGTTATTAATTACTAAGAAATATTAAATAAAATGGTCTCACAGAGATGCTTTTAAAGTGACAGAGGACCAGAGTCTATGAGTTGGTGGCTTTACCCTCCCACTTGTCTTTGCTAAAATAATAAATGGAAGCATGTACAAAAACCCCACAACTTACATATTTTTCATTTAGTGAGCTGTAAAGGGGCAATTTAATATGTTCTAGTCTGTGTACATACACTTGTTCCTTCTTATTGTTTTTCAGAAGGTCATATTCCATGTTGGACCTGTAAAAGTATTGCAGATTTATTCATTTTAAGATGTTCAAATTCACTCATTTTTCTCCAAAAAAAAAAAAAAAAAGATGAGGAATGCAAAGGGAAACTGAACACTGTTTGGAAACTCAGAAAATGTAGGGACTGGATATGAAACATAATAGTGCTGCTAGCATGCAACATTCTCTGCAACATGTTGAAAGTGCATGAAAAATACCCTTCTTACCTGAGATATATAACATGCTTTATAGAACAAATCCAATATAAATAAAAAGTATAAAGTGAGATGTAAACTGCAAAAAGTAAAATACTTTCAAAAGAGCAACAAGATAAGAAGCCTAACAGTTAAATAGTAAAATGAAATAAGCAATTGTATACAGTACAAAATGTTTCTCTAAAGCAAAATTGATTCAAAATATAAATGTAGACAAGAAATTAAAATAAAAGATACATTTCTTCTGTAAGGATGACTTGTTGTGTCTTTCGGCTTTTCCTGGTTAGGGGTCGCCACAGCGGAACTCCGGTACACTAATGATTGGCAGTAGACTTTTACGTGCCGAATTGCCAGCTCTGATGCACAACCTTCAACGAAGGTACGCCCATTCATGCATGTCTCTGCACAGAAGACGCTCTAGCTGAGAATTGAACAGGACATCTTACTGTGAGGCGACAATGCTACCGCAGCACCACCACCGCCGAACGCTAATAAATACACATTTAAACTAAAACCTTAGCTTCACTTAAAGTAGCAGAAGTACACAACACACACACACACACACACACACACACACACATATATATATATATATATATATATATATATATATATATAGAGAGAGAGAGAGTGAACGAGAGAGTTCATGTAGAGAAAATAATTTGTTAAAGCTGGTTGCTGCTCTAAAATGCTTCAGAATTCTGCCTCTGCCCATGTGTTACATTTTGGATTGCTTGACATTATCTGTCTGTCTGACTCTATCTTTAAGACTTCAGTGGCCTAGAAGTCCAACTGGTGCCCTTACTACAAAAGAATAATAAGTCTGAATATCTTGCCATCAAAACATTTCTTCTTTCTACATTTAGTTATAGGTCGACTCCTACTGAATTATACTCAATTGACTGAAGTAATGATTTAGTGAAAGATCAAATGATAGATAAGAACGTGATAAGAAAGTGTTCTCTTTAGTAGGTAAAGGGCAAATCCCCCAGTCCTTCCATGCAGGAAGAATTTCTGTGCTAACCCTTTAATATAACTAACTCCCAGGTCACTGTGCTCAGAGTAAGGGATGAACTAATCCTGACTGCATTTCAGTTTGTCTAGTCCATCCCAACCAGCAGATTTTTAGCAAAATTGTCTGTGATGAACCACCCAAAATTATTTATAGTTTTACTATGAATATTCTATGACTGCATTAGAGGAACAATTTAGGAATAGGCATGGGAGAGAGAACAGTGGTTGCTCCATGTAAAGGATACATTTGTGTAATGACAGCATACTATGAAAGGGCAATTTTCTTTTCCACAGCATTGTAAGCAGTTTTGTAAGCTAAATTAATACAACTACAGGCAGTGGTACTGTTTATTGAGGTACTCATCTATGTCACAAGAACATTTGTCAGTGATAGTAACTGGCTTTATGGAGATATATTCATAAATCCAATAGGCAGACAAAATGAAAATAGAAATACCTCTGTTCAAAATTGGTCGCAGAAGTGAGGTATAATGATAATAAAGATTGCAGATGAACATCAACAAGCAAATATCTTTGCTATTAATTTTTAAACAATAATAAAAATGATTAATATTTGAACAAAATTATGAGAATGCATGCCTTAGTATCTGTGTTATGTTCCACAGCACCAGCAGGTGATGAGCCCTAGTCCTCCCTAACTAAAGTAGTTAGAGAAGTGTTGGTACAGGTATGCTGTCTTCTTATTCATGACATACCTGATGCCAGTGCTTGCATCCTACATTCATAAAAGCCTACTTTCTGTAGCTAGCTACTTCTAGCTTATCAATCAACTCATATTATTGATCTTTTCTGATCAACTGGATTGTCAGTGACCATTACAAAACATTAAAGTCAAAGATATTTGTGAAAATCATTTCACTATCTGTTACTTCCACTGTCAAAACTGTTAGAAATGTAAATACCGATTTACTAAACCACATGACATACTTTGGTTTTCTGTGTGATATGCACCATCACTCAAACAAATGCTAACCTCAGAAATTCTGGTGAAAGTATTCTTGTGTTGTTATGTTATTTTTATTTTTTATTTTGTATTGTTATATATATTTAAATGAAGTTATATATATGTTTTTATAATTTTATAATCATATATATATATTTTTATATTATTGTTGATTCATAACTAGGGCGTATAGGTATATATGTATTTACAGCTGAGAATTCAAGGTGTTAGTCATGTTATGTGAAAAAAAACTTATGGTTTTTAAGTCAATATATGTGAATTTATATGCTTTTTCTATAGCCTAATGTATGAGCTTGGGGACATTGACATTGCCCTTTTAAAAAGTTTTATAAATTGATTGAATAATTGATTGATTACATCTGATGTCCTATATAAAAGCAACTGAAGTAATATTGTGTATTAGATCTGATGAAGCGTACTTCTGTACGTGAAAGCGCTTATCTGTTCGTTTTATAATTAAAAATGTGGTATTTTACGATCCTGGTGGTGAGTCTCACAGTGTTTCATCTTATTATATCGCTGCTGTTTGACTGTCAGACTCCTTGGGGACCTTACGGAGACTTGTTGTGCAATTTTCTTTGTTTTTGTTTACTGAAGGTTCCACACCATGGAGGCGCCTTCGATTAAACTGGATTATAACCCAGTAACAAGTGACAACCATCGTAACTGGGATAACCTCATTTTTCATCGGGGAAACCCTCTTTTGTCCTTGGACTTACAAACCCATATGAATACACCACTGGTGTCAGGTAATAATGACAATTTAACTGAGTTCAACAATCTTTCCAAAGAATTAGAAAATGATCTGTTTAAATTACAACGATATTCTTAGCAATGGAGACATTTAGAGGCTTGCATACATTTTAAAGTTATACCGAGAGGTATGCGAGTTTTATGTATGCCAACCTATGGCGAGCAACATCCAGTCTTGTTGAAAAAATGGCAAGACTTAAATAAAGACTTAAAAAGCCAAAAGATAAGATGTTAAAAAATGTAGAAATAAAGGGGACTTTTATATGTGGAAAATGTACCATATGTCAGTATATTACAACAAAAGTAGAAAGTATATGTGAAAAGAAGTTTGAAACACTGGGTAGATATTCTTGTTTGAGTAAAGGTGTTATTTATGCGATAGTTTGTCCGTGCAATAAATATTATATAGGGGAAACAAAAAGATCATTGGCTGATAGAATAAAAGAACATGTAAGAGATGTTAAGAAAGAGAAAATCATGAGTCCTGTAGCAGAACATTTTAATAAAGAACACAATGGTGAATTAAATACCATGAAAGTAACCATATTGGAACAAGTAAAATTACAATATGAAAATGCGGAGTTATTGAAACATATATTAAGACAAAAGAAGTCTATTCTTATAATGAAATATAGCACATTGTCACCAAAAGGATTAAATAAGGAATGTAATTGGCAGTGTTTTTTATGATTTTTTTAACTGTGACTTTAAAAGTATATTAGAATGAGTTTTAATTGATTAATTGAGATGTGTTTGAGCTGAATATAAAAGAATTGCATTTTAGAAATGAAAGTTTTACTGTGTAAAGGCGAATGCTGAGGTGCTAGAGGAATCTTGTTCTTACAAAAAATAAAAGTGCTTGCTTGGAAAGTGGAGCTGTTTTTCACAGGTCATTTCTTTGGTCGTTATATAAATAAGTATGATATCAACTCTGTTCTTCAACTTCATTTACCTACCACATTTCACAGAGTTCAATATTTAAGCCATTACTCTATACCTTTATATCACTTCATTAACTCTTGGCTATCTTAATGTGTGCGCCACTCTGTATGTTGATGACTTTTTTCACGTTACTCATTTGTCAGCATTTTATAAAGCTAATTAATTAAACCAAAACACTAAAACCACTAATTTGTAGTTCAAAGAAAGATCTGTAAATAAATTCCAGTGTAAACAAAATCTTTTATTTGGTTGTAATGCAAAACTAGGTCTTTACGCTTCAAAATACAGCACTTAAATCTAGTAACATTAATAAATAATTGGGTTCAGTTTTTAAATGCTTTTAGTGAGTGAATTAATGAATTCATCCATTTTTATTACTTCAGATCAGCATTTCAGGAAACCAGAGCCTATACTGGCAAATGTCTGTCTTTGATAGGATAGACACATATACACAAATGCGCAATCACATACACATACATATCTGGGCAAATAAAAAGCTCAGCAGATTACCCACCACATGGTTTTGAGAAATTAAAGGAAAAGGAGACCCTGTGAAAATCCATGCAGATACAAGAAGAAAATGCAGACACTACACAAAAGGTAATGAGGTTGGCATCTGGGAGGCAGCAACTCTAACCACTGCAGCATTGCCTTACCTAGATAAGAAATATGTATTTTTCTTACAACTTCAGCTATTTCCATGCTAAATTTCCAACACAATTGATGGCCATATTTTCATAGCTCTTAACATTCTCACCCATTTGGCTGGATACCCCTTGATCAAGGGAGTGTTTTCATTTCTGATTGAATATGCTCTTTTTGTTATTGCTATCAGGATCAAAGGATCATAGGATTTTCAAGGCAATGGAGTATTATGGCCATCTGTACCTTACCAGTACCTATCCTTAGGATGTACCAGCTCTTTAGAGGAAGGCTAGACAAGTCAGGCCAGGGGTAAATTTGTGAATACAAATCCAATCATACAGGTTCCATTTGAAGGACAATGGTAAATTGCATTGCTCAATTTACAGGAGGAGTCTATTCCAGAAGTGGGAGAGGTGCTTTGTGGTGAACCTATTTCTCCACCATGTTTTATTTATCTGTTGGTAAAGAGTTAATTCCCTGGTTCTGGTATTGGTGGGACTGTTTTATTTGTTGAAATAAAAGAGACCTTACACCTCTGGGTTCCTAATGACACAGAAGTCTAGACATAGATCTCCCCTCAGGAATTTATAAGATATTGAATAAAGGGACAGAGCTCCCAGTGAAGTCTGGTAGCTTAAGCAGTGATCTTCTTAGTTAGGAACCTCTGAGGTCATTGTAATATTTGAGATGTCTAGGAAGGTACAAACAAAATGGGGCATTGTACTCAGGAATTAACCTAATCAGTTATGAGTTTAAGGGTACAATGGCCTCTTTAGATTCACATGATATTCCCTTAGCAATTGGCTGCATTAAGTAGAAGGACTTCTAGATTGCTAAATGATTATTAAAGGCTAGGGAACTACCAACTCAAGTGCCAAGGTCCCATTTTCATTTTGGTGTTCAGTATTGTCAGACAATATTGTACTTTTATGCATTTAATTTGAGCCCATCCTTAGCACACCAGATATTAACAAGGGTAAGATTGATTAATTCTTTCATTCTTTCTGTTTGATAATCAAGATAGTCTGACTGTGCCATAAAGGATTCTTTTTTGGCAGAGTCCAGAGAAGAAAACCTCCAAAAAGAAAGCATAACAAAAAAATGACAGTCTATACATATATATATATATATATATATATATATATATATATATATATAAAAACAAGTACCCAAACCAAGAATAAATCAGATAATCCACTGTATCAGTCACAGGCACAAGTTAGCAGGAAACAGCAAGCACTGTTTAGTAGAGCACTCAGAAAATATTTTATTACGTTAGCGCTTTCACGGATTTCTCCGCTTCCTCAGACGTTAAGATAACAGGAAATGACATCGTAGCTTCATTTATAGTGAAGCATGATTAAAATTTTTTTGTGCCTGTGACTGATACAGTACTTTGTTTGAACAGTGACCGACGATTGGTTTGATTCATTTCCTGGACTATTAGCTGAAAGTAGCGTTCTTTTCAATTTGGCGATACCTTCTTCGTACTGGGTACTTGGATTATTTGATATATATATATATATATATATATATATATATATACACACACACACACACACACACACATATATATATATATATATATATATATATATATATATATATATATGTTTATGGGTCCGGTATGAAATCTTGAAATCTAGGGGATGTAGTAGGTGCAAGAAGACTTGCCCCCCTGCAAAAACATGTTTTTAAATGTTGTCCTTTTTTTTTTATTTTGCAATTTTGAGATTCTGCAGTTTAGAAGTTGACCAACACGCATATATATATATATATATATATATATGTATATATATATATATATATATATATATATATATATATATATATATACATACATACATATACACACACACACACACACACACACACACACACACACACACACACACACGTATATATGTATATATGGGTCCCCTTCAAAACACCTAAAACCCATAACATCTAATTTCATAACACTGAGACCAGAACATCTAAAACCCAAAACATCTAGAACCCATAACATTGAATTTCATAACATCTAACAGTACAAATCCCCTCCACATATAATGACACCAAACTACCAAACACACTTTTTAATACATTTCTGCAGGGGGGCTTGACACAGTGGGGTTAGGAAATTAACATTTTCCCACTGTAGTGTGATCTTGGAGTTGGTATATTTAATTTACAGGGGTGGGCGTGGGGGCGGAGCCCACATGGGGGTGCAGGGCGTAGTAAAAAGTGTTTGGTAGTTTGGTGTTGTTATATGTGGAAGGGATGCTATTTTCTAGTGATTTGTAGTGTTAAATGTTATGAAATTCGATGTTATGGGTTTTAGATATTTCAAAGTAGACCCATATATATATATATATATATATATATATATATATATATATATATATATGTAGTTACACTTCAGAATCTTGAATCTGAAATCCCACTTTCAGTAATCCGGGACCATGAAGCCGCAAACCAGAATGCTGAAAGTGCATAAGAGCGAATTTGACTATCTGAAATCCGCGCTTATGCATTTCCGGTACGTTGCGTGTAGTGTTATAGTGCCTAAAATTGCAGGTGAGTGAGTGTTTGTGTGTGTTTTTGTACGTTGTATGTGTGGGTAAGGGTAGGGAGGTGTAAGTGTGAGTGTTGGATTTGTTGGTGTTTGTGTATGTGCAATGTGTATTTTTGTGCCAGCGAGTGGAGGATGCTGTGGTGTGAGTTCTTTTTTTTATGTTATATGCGATCTCGGAGTTGGTATATATAAGTAGGGGGGTGTGAAGGCTTGCCCCCCACATGGGGGGGGTGCAGCAGGGCTTGCCCCCCGCTTATATGTAGTGTAGGGTTGTGTGCTTTGTGTGCTTTGTGTGGAATGGTGTGTGTGTTATGTGGTGTATGATGTATGTGTGTTTGATTGTATGATTTGGAATTGTGGGTTTCGGTTTTGTGAATGGTTCGACTTTATAGTCTCGGGTTTCTGAAATTCGGGATTTCAGTAATTCAAAATTATGAAGTAAAACCATATATATATATATATATATATATATATATATATATATATATATAAGAAAACAGAGGTAATGTTATGACTGCCATATGATAAAACAAAATCATCTAGAACAGTGAGAGTATGTTAACAATTATAAGAAGAAAAACAAAAGATGATAGAATCAAAAAGTACTGCACTGTACCCAGAGAAAAATTAAAATGCAGAGATTAAAAGATAGTGAATTACTGTAATACTAGATTGATGCAATTCACATATGGCCAAGTGATGATAAAGAATATTATCTATAGAGATAAACTGTATATATATGTATATATATATATATATATATATATATATATATATATATATATATATACAATTTAAAAAATGAATTAGGAAAATATTTTGAGGAGATGTAATCATCCAGGTGAGCATGAGAAAGTGCATGTCCAGAGGTTATACAGACAGTCCTTTAAAGACATTTTGAAGTTGCTGAAGGGTGTTATTGTCTCAATTTCTGAGGAAAGGTATTCTGGAATGAATTGTGAGATACTTTTTAACTGCAAATTGGTATGTGTCTGAGGAGTGAAGAGGCTTTGATAAGGAAAACACAGTAAGACAGACTTGAGGAAGGAGCATTTTTTAGGAGAGTAGAGTATTCTATGGACTAGTTTCAACTGTGGGAGACTAAGAATTCAAGCCCTTTTTCTTTTTTTAAGTGCCAGACAGTAATGGGCAGAATTTGGTATCTTGGTTACAGATTTAGTAATTTTATTATAGGATTTCTATATTTCATTTTAAAAGAATTGTGTTAATGTTTGAGAGAATAAAAGAAGCATAACATAAGGTAGACAGTAGGTATGTGCCAACTGTATTAATTTAAGAGTGTGGAGTGATAAGGTTAGCAACTTAATGCGCTAAGTCTAATTTTTGATGATTTTTAAAAAATTATATTATTTATGAGTACCACATTTTAGTTGATCATCTTGGGTAACTTCTAGCAGTTTGGTTTAGGAGACAATTTTGAGGTGAATATTTTGCATAGTGATAACTGAGAAAGTAGTCTTGTTATCCAAGATTTAGAGTTGAAAAACATCAATTTAATTTTGTTAGAGTTTAAGAGCAAATGAGTATGTCTGAGCCTTTTTTCTGTGGAGGTGAAAGATTCTTGTGTTAGTTTGAAGTGAGGCTGCGGATGTGGGAAAAGAGATTATAGTGTCATCGACATATTGGATAATAGTATCACGAGAAATGGTTGTCTAGAGTTCATTTATGAATAGGTTGAAGTATAGGGGTCCAGAGATAGAACCCCTTGAGGCTCCTGTGGCTACAGGTAGAAAGATGGAGAAGGATGAGTGTCATTTTACTACTTGTATTTGGTTATTGAGGTAGCTAGAAAAATAATCCAGTGCTGAGGAAGAAACATGCCAAGAATGACAGGGTGTATAGTAGTTTGTGATAGAAGACAACACTGAATGCTTTAGAGAGATTGAGGGAAATAGAAGAGATGAGTTTAACTTAATTTTATCTTGCTAGATTGTGTTAAGGAAAGACAGTAAGTCTGTAGTAGTACTGTAGCAAGGACAAAACATAGGCTGAGTAGAAGGGAGAGTATTATTAGAGAGGGGGTGTTGAAGAACCTAGTTGTGGATGCCCTTTTTTAAGACCTTTGGAAGAGGTGGTAGTATGGCAAAAGGGTGAAAAATAGCCAGATCTGTAGAATTGCCTCCTTTGGGAAAGGGAATAATATAACGTTGTTTCATAGTGTAGTGTAGAGTGGTTAATCAGTATAGATACTGGGTAGGAGCGTGGTTTAGCTGAAAGATTCAAGTAATCAGCAAGAAAATTATCTGAAACCAGAGCTAAGGACTTACGTTTAACAAGGAGTTTTTTGATGGTTTTGATTGGAATTCTTGTTGAAGGGTTTGGGTATTAGAGGGGGATTTGACAATGGCTATCAGTTTGCAGTCATCTGCAGATTTGATTAGCCATAGGCATTGGCTCATGGTCTAAAGATCAGAAAAGTAAATGCTGGACAAAAGAGGTCCTAGTACTGAGCCTTATGGGACACAACTGATGTTCATCATTTTTATCACTGCTGCAGTAGCCTAAGCTCTATGGGTTATATCCAGCATGGGATATAGTAGCATCTGTCCAGCTTCCAAAGCTAATTAGCTCAAGCAGAGCTGACTAAAAGTTGTGTTTAGGCACCAAGCCCTTCAGGCTTTTCTTGTTGCTGAGAAGAGTTCTCCTCTGTGGGCTTTTGAGGATCAACAGTTGGCTGGACATCTAAGCTCCATTGGGAGAAAAACTTCCTGATTTTTTTTTCTTACAGAAAACATACTTTTTTTATAAAAAGAAGAACTTTTATGCTAGGAAAAAGTGTTTTATTGACTGTTTTGTGACTTTTATATACTTTTAAATGGGAGTGCAGTCTTTTATGTTTTATGATAAAAGCTTGTTTAAAGTTGTTTAAAGCTACTTTATCTGTGTAGAAAGTATGATTATTTTTCTTTTGGGGACTGGTGAAGTGTTTAAAATGCTTTTTGCTGTTTTTTTCTAAGAAAAATTAACTTTTTTGCCACTTTCCTATTTTACCAATTATTGCTGCATAACTTCCCTGGGGATCAAACACTATTTTTGGCTTGGACATTGATCAGAGAAACAGGCCCTCATGTGGACCTTCTTCTGGCGACAGAAAGAAAAAGATTATTAAGCAGCCTTCACCACCACAGCGGGCTGGTATTTTACCTCAGCTGCAGGTGGGTGGCTCTGCTGTGGCCAAATCTGGTTCCTCAGACCACTTATCTTTTTCACTGGATCCTTCTGGTGTAGTCCCAACAGCCACCATGAACTGGAGGTTAGACACATCCTTTGCAGTTTGTTGGGATCCCCTTAGTGGGCAAAGGAGAGACACACTCAGTTTTGGGAGAAGGGGCAGGGTAAGTGCCCCTTCTTAGCCAGAATGTTATATCCACCCCATGTGAAGTTGTTGCTAGCAATATTAGCTGTATTTCTTCACAAATTCCTGTTCAAAAAAGAGAGAAAAAACTAAATTTTGTCTTCTTCTGTATCAGTTACTCTGAACAGAAGTAATTTATTAGGCTTTGCTCATGTTGATGTGCAGGCTCTTGACCCTTATGTTATAGCTGTTTCTAGTAAAAGAAAGAGGGATTCCTCCTTTCCCGAAGAAGTTCAAGAGACTGAACCTGCAGGGGAATGTGCAGGTACAGATGCATTTTTTTCTCTTCAGGCTTCTGATTCAGATTCTGAGGAAAGTGTGGTATCTGATTGTCTTTGTGAGGGATTCCCTTTCTCTGAGACTATATCCACGATGAATCAATGCTTTCAGTAAGGAAAATTGTAATGTTTCTCAGTTGCTCAGAAAATAATTTGTTACAAATATAATTTTCAGAATCTTAACCTATTGTTCCAATTTTGTCTGCTATAGAGGATGTTTTTGTCACTGCCTGCAATTTAGCCAGCTGCCCTTAAAAAAACAAAACAGATAGATATAAAGTCCAGTAGCCTTTTGAGTTGTTATACATCAGTCCTATACCTGACCCAGCAGCTATTGATTTAGTGAATTCAGCTACTGCTACAAATGTTGTTAATTCTAATCCGTCTCCCTCTGACAATGATGGGAAAGCTTTTGACATGTTTGGGAAAAAAGGTATATGCTTCTGCAACTTTAATTTTGGGATCCTAAACTGCCAGGCTCATATATTGAAGTTTATCTTGCATAATTGTAAAAGTATG
Source organism: Protopterus annectens (assembly GCF_019279795.1). Lineage (NCBI taxonomy): Eukaryota > Metazoa > Chordata > Ceratodontiformes > Protopteridae > Protopterus > Protopterus annectens. The sequence continues at coordinate 382,745,429 of NC_056732.1, read as the reverse complement.
AGGAATGTTTTGACATCAGTTTGCTCTTGCGAGGAAATATCTGCTTTGTGTAATTTAATGTCTTCTGTGCCTCAAGTAACTATTCATTGCTTAACTTGTGTATATGATTCTGTGAATATTACCACTAGAACTGTTTTGAGGAGGTTTGTCTGGCTGAGTTCTCAGAACCTCTTGGAAGACGTCAAAAATAAAATTTTGTGTACTCCCTTGGCAGAAAGTCAGTTTTTTGACCATCTGCCGCAGAAGTCATCAAAAAGTATGACGAGAAAGGAAAGCTAATTCAGTTAATCTTTCTCTAAGTTTTCTAGGGGTTATTTGCTCCCTCATCTAACATTTAGCAAAAACCAAAACAAAACAAAACAAAACAAACAAAAAAAACCAGTCTCAGCAGAATGCAGGGAGGAACCAAAAAGAAAGCACAACCTCCGTCCCAGTGTAAAAGACAGTCAAATAAGTCAGAATGACTATATAAGGGAACATATCTCCTCACCCCCACCCCCACCCCCCCGGCAGTCCCTTAGTCCCCCCAAAAAGTCTGAATCTCCATTTCACTCTTTGGCAACAGATTGTTTTGGACAGATGTGTCTCGGGTGTGATCCATTAAGGTTACAAATGGCTATGGGAGGCTGTTCCTCTTTACCAGGAGATTCTTTGTTATACATCAGACCAAACTCTTCTCTTCTCTTTCTTCCTGTCTTACAGCATGTGCTGTCACAGGGGTAATAGAAGCTGTTCCTACTCATCTGTTAGAAGTATTTTATTCAAGAATGTTTCTGGTGCCAACAAAAGAAGATTATTGGAGACCAGTTCTGGACCTTTCTTTCCTAAACCAATTTGTGATAGTGCTCAAGTTCAAAATGCTGTCACTTCACAGCCTGTTATCCCTTCTCCTCATTTAAGTTTCTTAGTGACTTCATTTAAAAGATCCATACCATTACATTCCTGTTCATCCAGATTTCAGGTGTTTCTTAAGGTTTTGCATATCTGGATCACATTATCAGTTCACTGTCTTACTCTTTTGGCTAGCCACTGCTCCAAGAACGTTCAAAAAGTTTCTGACTCCTGTGATAGCCCACTGAAGGCTGCAGGATATCCACATTTTCCATATTAAGAGGAACATGCTTATGCTTGTAGAGTGTTTTTCAAAGTGTCAGGAATCTCCTTCTCTCTTGGATAAGGGGTCTCTTATACAGGCTGGGATTCCAAAAGAACATTAATAAGTCGTTTACCCTCTCATGGGATTTTCTTTCTGGGGTGCTTGCTAGACACCTCAGTACAAATAGTTTTTCTTCCAAAGGAAAAATAGACTGTATTTATATCCATTTTTTTCATTCATACTTCAGTCTCAGGGAGGGAATACCTCAGGGTGTTGAGTCTCATGGCATCAATTAGTCTCATGTTACCTCTTGCAAGACTCCACATGAGAAAGATATACAATGGTATCTGAAATCTCCATGGTCCCAGCATCAACACCCACTGACATTTCAAATTCTGGTACTGGGACTTGTAAAATGGGAAATCATGTGGTGGAGACATGTAATTTCTCCGAATCTAGGTCTCCCATTATCTGCTCCTTTTACAAAGCAATAATTCACAATAGACACCTTAGACTTTGTTTGGGGAGCAGTATGAATGGGAATAAAAGTGTAGGATCATTGGAACAGAAAAGACAGACCAAAACACATAAACATAAAAGAGACACTAGCTCTTATAAATGCACTCAACTCACTGAATCATCTGTGGTACCCTGGACCTCTTTCAGTTTTTAGAGACAGCACCACTGCCATGTGGTACATAAACAAAGGGAAATCAGATTATACCCCCTCTGCAGCTTGAACATGCTCACATGGGATATAGCTTTCCAGCATAATATCACTTTACAGGCATTTTATATCTTGTCAGAGCAAAATTGTGTAGAGATCAAGCTGAGCAGGACCAGGACAGAGCCTCACAAATTATAACCGATCTGGGGGATCTTCCAAGATTTGATCCACCCATGGGGAACACTCAAGTAGACTTTTTTACCTTCCATCTAAACAATCATCTTGCAAAATTCTGCATCAGAATTCCATGCAAGAAGGACTGTAAGATGGATGCCTTTACTTTTCCTTGGATGGAAATGTTTCTGTAGGCCTTTCTACCCTTTCCACTGATTTCCAGGGTACATCTAAAGGTTCATAAGGACTCCGCAAAGATCATTGTGGTGACTCCATTGTTGCCCATGCAACAGTAGTTCTCCCTTTTTTTTTTGAATTGGCCAGGTTTATTACCACAAGCTTCTTCACAGCCTGGATTTACTCACACAAGATTGGAGCTGTTTGATACATCCTGATTCCAAACAACTACAACTGACTGTCTTAATGGTAGGGTTAGTGTTTTTTTTTTGGTTTGACAGTGTGTATGTGAGTCACTATCCTATGACCTATCTTACTCCTCTATGAATGTTCATCTGTCAGACATTTCAGCATGTTTGCCTATAGAACTTCCTCTTTTAATGCAACATCATGTCAGGATGTTTTTGAAAGATGTGTGCATTAGAATCATCCAGTAAACCAGTGCCTTTTCCATGGGATCTCAATTTTGAGTTAGAAAAACTAACACTTGATCTATATAAACCAGTTTCCCAGGCTGACTTCAGGTTATTATCATGGAAAACAGTCTTATTCATTGCTCTGACTTCTGCAGTAAGAATATCTGAGTTACAAGCTTTTGTGGCGGGTCAACCTTATCTCATTTTCCACAGAAAATGGGGGTTTCTTAGAGAACTAATACTTCATTTATGCTTAAAGTGGCATCCAAATTTACTAAGACAATTTATCAATCTCTCTGTTTTCTTCCCAGAACCTAAAACTGAGGGAGAAAGAATTCTTCATACCCTGGATGTCCTCAGATAAGTCAGGTAATATCTAGACACTGACAGAACAAAATCTTTCAGAATGTCAGATCAGTTGTTCATTTCCTGTGAAGCAAAGAAGAAAGTACAATGTGTGAAAGCCAACCATTTCTAAATTATTGCCTCAGGCTATTACCTTTTGTTATTCTTACCCCCCCCCCCCCAAAAAAAAAAACAGAAAACAAAAAACTGCTCTGGTCAGGGTCAAGGCTTGTTCAAACAGTGTCTTGTCTTCACCTATAGCCTATAATTTATGGGGTAAGTGGTAGGGTTACCCTTATTGAGTGGAATCACTTCTGTTACTGTGTGCCAAACATCAGGGACAAAGTCCCTGGATAAGCTCAGGTTAAAACATTTATGGAGTGACTCTGCTAGGACTTGTACTATTTATTAAACAGGCAGGTGTATTAGTAGGTCCCACAGAGGAAGCATTGTTGGTCTTGGGGAGCACTTTTTGTAGATATTCTCTAGTGATAATGTGAAGGGGGGGGTCAAGAAATTCAGGGATAACTGGGCCTTGGATAGTCAATTATGGGATAAAGTTCACACTGAATTCATTTGCTAGTATACTGGCAATATCAACTGTGTCAGAGTAGGGGTACCATTTTTAACAATTTATGAGCAACGTTTTGTGTTATTTCTTAGTTTCCCAGCATAGATAAAGAAGGGTGGCTGTATTTTCTGTAGCTCGTATGGCCTCACAATAACCATACAGTTATAAACTTTGTTAAATAAAGCCCATAATTAAATATTTCCATATCACAATATGAAACATTACCATGTTCCATTGAATTGAACTAATACTTATCCATTTTATTTTACCTTAACATTTGCTTTTCCATTGTATATTGTCATCACCTCATTGAACCTCCTAGAACTCTCCATTATTTCTTTGATAATTCTTTTAATTATTCATCAGAATAACTTTTTATGCTTTTTTTGCTTCAATTTCTCCACAGCCATAAACCCCTTTCCATGCTGACTCATTTGTTTCCCCTATTAAGTATACCAGGTATGGCAGGTGGGAATCAGGAATCATAGTCACTTTTCAACTATAGCCTGAAAACAGGCTTTGTACCACAAAAGCGGACCATCAACTGACCCAAGAAACTATAGACCTATTACTCTGACTAGTTTAATATGAAAATCCATGGAACAAATTATCATGGAAATGATCAGTAAAGACACAAACAAACTTCAGGAACTGAACACAACCCAGTTTGACTTTGTCAGGAGAGGGTCATGCTTACGTATCCTGGTGGACTTTTTGAAAGGGTCAACAAGGCGATGAATGAGGGGGAATGGTACATGCCACCTGGACCTGGCTAAGGCATTTAGTACTATATCCCACTCAAGAAAACAGTAAGTACTGCCTACCTGAACCTAGCTAAGGCATTCAGTACAATACCCCAGTCAGGTATAGTTGACAAACTCACTGACCTGAGAATAAACCCCTATAAAACTTACTGGATTGACAGCTGGCTCACAAACAGGACCGAGGACGTCAGGACTGGTGATCCCACCTCCACTAAGAGGTGGTTCACCAGTGGGGGTACCTCAGGGCTCCATACTGTGACCAATACTAATTGGCATCTACTTTTTGGAGGTAAAGGCTAATCTCAACAGCCTTTGGCTAACCAAGTTCAGAGATGACTGCATATTGGGAGCAATCATAGATTTGCCCCATGACACAAACATTTTACAAGAGGGTCTAACACAGACAAATGACTGGTGCCAAAGTCACAGACTAAACCTCAGTACCAAGAAATGAATTATAGTGTCTTTTGGGAAAATTGCCATCCATGTTTATTACTCCATTAATAAGACACTCATAACAGTTGACCTAGTAGTCAGGGATCTGGGAGCATGTGTAGACAGTAATCTGGCCTTTGACCAACATGTGGGATCTCAACTTTTTGTTGAGGCTGATAAGGGAGTTTTTCCAGTCTTGGGACTTCACCCTATTCCACATCAGTTTCCTCCTTCTGTTGTAGAGTTTGTTTATGGCAGGGGCCACCAGATTGGCTTCCTTATTTTGGAGGCGATTGTCTTGGTTCTGTTGGGTATGGCAAGATCTATGCATTTGTGCATGTGTTCATACAGTGCATTGGCATATGATTCGGTGGTCATGCAACTATTCTCCATTTGCATGGGAGCCGTGAAGTTAGCCACCTCTGTTTTTAGGAGCCCAAAGTTAGCTTTGGAGAAGTTTTTCACGGTGGTTACATCGGGGGGGGGGGGGGGGGGGGTTGGGAGGGATGTTGATTTCCAAGGTGATTAGTTTGTGGTCGGATCTGACCAGGAGGTGACTATTGGTGTAGAGCAGTGGTCGCAGATGTTAGTAATGACCAGGTCAAGGACGTTGCTGCCTCTAGTGGGGGTAAGAACGAGCTGGTCCAGGGCATTGGAAGGAAATGGGCAAGTGTATTGGCACATGAGTAGTTTTCCCATTTAATGGAGGGATATTTGAAGTTGCCTAGTATGAGAGTGTTAGGTTGGACCCTAATATTCCCCAGGGTGCTTATGAACCTGGAGTGTGAGTCTTGGGACATAGTTGGGGAACTAAAGCAGGCTATGACCTGAATCGCTGTCTTACCCAATGTTAGCTGCACCTGAAGTGTCTCTGATGCATTATGTTGGGCTACCAGTCTGTTGCCTTATACAGGTCAAATTAAAGCCCTATCTCTATATTCTGTCTCCTGCATATTACTGAGACCAGTCTATGCCTGGCATGCAAGGCATCCTTGGATCCCGCTCTAATGGACCTCTTACACATCAGCAAAATGAACAGCATCAGAACCAAGGATTTAAATTTTGCTTGTGACATAACTAAAACATGTTGGTGAGGCAGATATGTGTCTCAGAGGATCCCGATGCTCTGGAACAGACTCCCCTTTCATGTGAAGCAGAGTCCATCCATAACCCTATTTAAGCATAACCTTGAACAAAGGATGGGAAATTGGAAATTCACCCCAGGTCTGGCCTCCCATGTCTTTGATAGACAGAGGACAATAGTAATGGCAAAACTAACATGCTCCCCAATAACCTCTAGAAACTTCCTAACATACCCCCTTCTAATAAACACCCATGACACATGGTGATTGCACAGCTAGGCTTATAAAGGCCCTGGTGGTCGTCGTTAGCATAGTATATACTTATGAACTTATAGGTTGTCATCCTGCAGAGTGTCAGGATATATCTGATTTTAGGCCCTCCCCTCATTGGTATGCAGTTAAGTGGTTGCAACACTGGACCACTGTACAAGTGTGTGCTTCCACACCCTTGTTATATAGACCTTAAAGAGCCATACTTTCCTTGGCAGACGCAACTCCCCACATTATTGTATACACCCATAGTCTAAGCCACAGTTGTTGCTCTTGTAGTGGGATATGTAATAACCTCTCTCCAAGAATGGGTAGGCCTGTGCCATTAATTCATTCCCACCCTTCCCTGGTGAGCTTCTCCTTCACCAGGGCAGCTAATTGAACCCAAGTCTGGAGATAAAGTCATCACCGTACAATGTGCTAAAATGGAAAACTCCCTTTCTTATTCTGTCTCTTTGATTCCCCATTAAATATTAACAAATCATTACTGGATTACAATAACAAGAAAGTTTTTTTATGTATTTGACACAAACCAATTATATCTGACTGAAATTATGCTTTAACTGTTAATTAGTATGATGTTTTAGTGACGTACTGCAAAGAAACAACTGTATTTTAATGATTTGCTTCATTGTGTGTGCTGTAGTTATTATTTTCTCAGGTCCTGACAGAAACCCATTAGGGTCAGTTCATATACCCTGATATCTAAAGTCTAAATAAATAAATAAAGAGCCTCCAGTGCTATTGTAATTGGATTGGACTAGGGAGAAGCAGCAGTGCAAATATGAATTGCTTCCTCTGCTACAGAGAGGTAGACAGGGGTCAGTAATGTGGATTAGGCCAGACAGGTTGGCACCAGTTTTCTAAACTGCATCACGAAGCTTGTTGAATCCTTATCATTACCTTTGCACTTTTATGTCTTTTGATCTCAAGCTTGATGGGTACACCCATGACTACCAGCTCATTTGTTTCATGGTAGAGAGAAGGATAGGGTGTGGTCCTCTGTGGTAGACATAATGAACTCTTGACAATGGTGGCAGGTGGCTGCCAGACCCTAGAGCTTCCTACACATTTTGGTTTTCTAAGGGATTTGTTTTAACTGTGTTGTGGTGCTTCTTTTTGAATTTTGTTTGGTGTATTTGACTTGATTAATTGTGAACAGTGTTGCTAAGCATTTATGCACTTAAAGAAACCATGGGAGTATGTTATCTCATTGAAGGTAGATTTGGCGAACACAAATAAATCAAAGGAAGCTCATTAAAACTCCTTTTGTCAGCAGTGGAAATTGCCCTTTTCTCCACTGTTGTGCGACCTTGGACTTGGTGTACATAATTCTGAGAGGTATGAAGGATGTCACCTGACATGGGGGGTACAGAGGGGCTGTCCCTCTACTAAAAAATTCTTTAAATGTTCACTGAAGGTGGCTTCTTTGCGTTCACCAAAACTGCCTTCAATGAATCAACATGAAGCCAGAAACTGTGTGGTTGAATACTGAAGGAAGAGTAATGGCTATGAGCATAATGACTGTAGTCACTGTTTTTCACCTTAGTTAGTGCTGTTTTCAGTGTCACTGTTTTTGGATGTAGATAGGAGATTGGAAGAAATAGCAGGGGAAGAAGAACAGAGAATGGAGATTATGGAGAGTTGCTTACTAACTTGTTCATGGTTTTTGTTTTGCTGGACTTTAACAGTAAGACTTTATTTGGAATCCAAACTGTTGACTCAATGTTGCAAGTTTATCTATCATAATTAACAGCAACAAACAGGCAATCCACAGTGGAAGAGGTCTGTGAGATAACAAAGAACAATATTCCCAAAAGTATAATCCACAGAACCAACCACAACAGCAGCAAGTGATGAAAAAGCAGCTTTAATTAAAAATAAAATAAAATAAAAAGGTGAGCGCCTTCATGCCCAACTGAGCACTTCTTCAGACCATTAAGAACAGCTTTCTTAAATACCCAATGCTTCAAATAATCTCAATCACATGATCAATTATTCTTGATACTATTTAAATAAATCATGAGTCCTGATAACAGGCTTTAAAGGTTCATAGCCATTTAACCCTGGATGTGCATCTGCTTGAAAAGGTACATAGCCATTTAACCCTGGATGTGCATCTGCTTGAAACCTGATCATCCATTTAGTCTCACACTGTTCTGTAAAGTTTTTGATGTCTCCCAAACGTTGACTGGGGGGAATGCTCTCAAGCACTCTAAAGTTAAATTTGTGTACATCTCCCTCTTCCTGTACATGTCTTGCTAGCACATTCCTTAAATCTTTATTCCTAATGACTAGTAGATGTTCTCTAACTCTATCCTTTAACAATTTGTTGGTCTTACCTATATAAAAACATGTACATACTTGGCAACAAGCTAAATAAACAACACTGGCAGTGGATGCATAAATATATTGCTGCTATCTATAGACTGACAAAAATTACATCCACTGCATGGCATTGTCCCCTTCTGTATCTCCCCTCTTACCTTCTATTTCTTACCATAGTAGGTCAGCATCCACAATTTGTCTTTAAGAATAAACAATCTCCGAAGAGACTGTTATGCTATGGCAAGAAACAGAAGGTAGGAGGGCAGATACTGAGATGGACAACGTCATGTGGTAGATGTAATTTTTGTCTGTGTATAGATAGCAGCAATACATTCATGCATCCTGTGACTAATCAAAAGTTTGACTTTAGGGTCAATGCCAGTTGCTTCACTGCCAATGTTGTGCTTGAGAGCATTGCCCGCAGGCAATGTTTGAGAGACATCAAAAACTTTACAGAACAGTGTGAGACTTGGTCACGGACATTGATAATAGGAGCTCTTCCTTTCTATCTTCAGGCTGGATAAAGGGACCACGTCATTGTTGATATGAGTGGTATGTATACTGCTGAAGAATATAAGTTGCAACCCAAAAAGGATATCACGGTGTCAGAATCACAGTGTGTCCTTTACTCTAAGCCACTGAGCTCATTACAATTGTGATTTTGTGAAATGTAAGGGAATGACTGTGTGTTCCTACCCCATGCATGCAACTTATGACAAAATGGTAAAACACATATACTTTAATTTTCTTTTATTTATAATTTTGCCTCCATTGCTCACTGACTATCGAGCCTCCCCAGTTGCAGACCAGCCTTTCATCCTTTCAGATCTGCAGAGTGGTCTTGTGTGGAGGGGCTGTCATCTAGGTAGATACTGGAGGTTCTTTGTACTCTCATTGTCATTCTAGGCATGTTGTGCCCAGCCATGTCACCACAGATGCTGCCTATACTCCGTCACATCCATACATGTGTAACTCCTTCACATGTAAGACAGCTATCTACCATTACTGGCTTTGGCAGCTGACTGTTGCTTTTTGTGTTATGTGCAACCTCCATTACACCATAACTGCTGATACAGTCTGCTAGGAGCCACCACCTTCCTTCCCAAGTTACTCTACCAGCCCATCAGTTGCTTGAGCCGCTGGTTGTTGGGTTGCCTAGGCTGTAGTCAGGGCTTTATCCTTCTGTGCTATTGGGCTGGCACTCATATACTTTAAATTAAAAAAGTGTGCATCATTTACTGACAATGCCTAACAAAGATGTAAATATCATTCTGTAATACTAATTAAGATAATAATGAAAAAAAAAAAAAAATATATATATATATATATATATATATATATATATATATATATATAAAATTTCTTTTGGCTACCTTTATAAAATATGATGTCGGTGTGAGCCCCCAGCATAAACAAACACAAACTGACGGTTAGAGTTATATGATATATACCCTATGTAAACGTGGTTGCATAGCAGTTTTGTACTATGCAATTAGCTAGGTAAAGAAAATCTGTACCTAACTGACCTACTTAGTAAACTGCAGTGCCATCATTATTCCCTTAGTCATCATGACATTTGCTTTCCCAAAATTAGTAAAGCCAGTATGGTTGGTACAGGAAGATGACTTAGCAGATTTTATGTCCTGGAATGTGACATTAAAGAATAACATTCCTAAATACATGACGTTGCAAAAGGCCATCTAAGGGAAGAATATTTACAATATCCAAATGTAAACTGACATCTAAAAGGGTTTAAATGCAGTAAAATACTTGAAAAAAAGTATTTTGATTGTTATGGAATGCATTAAAAAAGAACAACAAGCAAGATCTGTGGTCTAAATCATAAGTATGGTTTGCACTGCTGTTTTAAACTGGTAGAACAAGTAATGTGGAATAAACATGTCTATTCAGCATGCATGGGCAAGACTATAAACACATTCCTAAATTGACTTAATAACATCAAATGGAATTTCTAAGAGTTTCCATGTTTTTATTATTTCTGACTGTTCTTGCACGTCTTTCGATAACTGGAAAAATATTTACTAATTTTCATTGTCTGTTCTATTTTGTACAATGTTTTTTCCTAGGTAGTATTACAGATAACAATGTAAGTGAACAACAACCATTGTGCAGACATAAAACACATTTATTTTGCACTAGAAATGTAATGTTTCTCTGTTTAATGATTTTCAAACGTTTATGCTTTGTTTTTACTTAGTTGTCATATCTATGCATTTAAAGTAGAATTCATGAAGCTCACAGGCCTATTACAAGATTTGCTCCAGTGTCACTGACTCCACATGCACTATATTTGCCTTTGATGCTGAAAGATTATATGACCATGGGTTATACTCCCACATTAGATGATGGGTTATACTACCATATTAGATGACTATGGGTTATACTCCCACTTTGCTTGCATTCATTTTTCCAATACTGATACTGCAGTGTAGCATAAGAGGTGGGGTGCTAAACTCCTGCGATACCATCAAGAATTTAAACTGAGGTCCCAGCTGTACCTCAAGTGACACTTATTGAAAAAAGTAAATTTTTTTTCAAAACACAAAACAACAAAACAAGCGCATATTTAACAAGGAATCCTTGTACAGTAACTTATTCTTTTTTTAAATTCCACATGGTATCATGTACATTCCATATCTTAATACGTACTAACAAAAACGCATTTTGCAGTCCATAAGTTCCAAATGATACAATAACAATATCATCTTTTTCCCAAAAGACATGCTCCAAAAAAATAAAATCCCAAACAAATTATTTATATCTGTAGAGCTGGCATCTAACTGTAACTATTTAACAGTTTCTGCTCACAGTTTTGTTCTTTGGCAATATATAAAAATATAAAAAGATTTTTTTAGTTCTATAACAACCTTCAAAATCACATATTACTTCATTAAAACTCTTATACCTCATTTCATTTTCTGATGGTCAGCCTATAAACAATCATTAAGTATACTTCAAAGTTTATTTCTACTCAGCTCTCTCTGAATGCTCAAATCAGATTTGTTCCACCCAATGTTCTTATAAATTGTACTCAGATCATACCTAACCGACTCCAAATTCCCTTCAGTATTTTCCCAGAAAGGTTCTTCATATCCCCCATCTAGTTCAGCAGCTCTCTGCCATTTCTTTTGTTTTTCTGATTTCTCTTGGATTTCAACATACTTCCATCTAAGTAATTTCCCGAATGACACATCAACACCCTTCAATATCCTAAAAAAAAAAAAAAAATACTACAGGTTGTAACATAGCCAGTCCCTCATTCTTATTATACAAGATCCTTCTTTTTGTAGTGTTAAGTCATATACCCCAAATTATCTTAAAATATCCACAATCTCTTTCTTCAAACTGTTTGCCAAAAAGTTAAACCCTTCCAACATAATGTGTCAGACTTACCATAAAAGTCTGATTTTTTCTGAATGTCACAGAAAAACATTTCCACAAAGAACACATATCTTTCATATGAATATATGGACAATATTAGGCATAAAATGCCTAACCATATACACCTTTAAGTACACACACATAAATGTTATTGCCACACTTCCTGAGCACATAATTATTCTCTCCTCCCAAATCAAACATGATCATACATGGCAATTCTGGTGTAAATGTGTATCTACCTATCCATTCATAAAGACTAGCCTTAAAGGTAGCCAAAAGAGTACTTTGTTTGACCTGTAATGGTCACTTATCGTATAGGCTGGTAATGCATTGATTTACTAACCTATCCTTCCAGTGAGTTATCTGCTGAGATAAATTTATGTCCCTAATGCAAGCATTTTACAGCTACTGGTTTTGTGAAGTAAAATTAGGTCAAATAAGATAGGATCTTGGCCTTTCCAGTTGTGCTTAAATTTGTACTTACCAAAAGGGACATATTATATGTGATGCTGAGTCTGATAAGGAAGGAGTACAACAGTAGGTTGACTTCTTTGGATCGTGAGGATATTCCCTTGGAAATTAACTTGGCCAGATAGAAAGATCTCCTAACTGTGGTAGAAATATGATGATCAAATGAGAGAGAGAGAGTTGTCCACATGAACAAATGAAAATAACAGGCCTTTCATGACTATGTCTGTCTGTCTGAAAAGAGTACCATTTATAACACATATGATGGAAGCAGTTGTTTACTGAACACTGCTATGCTGCACTTTTCTTGCATTTGGGATGAGACCTTTTTCACCACACCAGTCACGTGCATATTCCTGCTCTTGCTTGAACTGGTTAGCATTTGACATAATACCTTTCTCCATTCTTTAGTACCCTTCTTCATTCTTCAAACCCTTGATCCTTCCCAAAATGTAACCCTAACATTTGTACTTTGTCTGACAATTCTCTGTCAGCTGCATGATGCAGTGTCCCCTATACCTGACTCTTGTGAGCATTTAAATGTAATCCTGTCCAACAAGTAACACAATAAGCCTTTAACTATCTAACCCATATCACCTGCATATGTTAGCACTGGTCAAACACTGTATCCTGTATGTACCATCTACAGTATACAAGACTATCATCAAACCTATTTAACAGCAAATGAGTGTGGCAGGCAGACAGTAGAGGGTGCAATGAGCTCTGCTTGCTTGATCCTTCTGTGAAATATACAGGCCTTCCCAGCCACCCATTCATAATCAGCATAAGACTGATTATAACTTTCTGCAGTTCACTAAGAATAAACATTACCTATATTCAACAGTGATAGTTTGTAATAATACCTGATGCCAAGCTTCCCTTCACCCTGTATCCCTTTTCAAAATGCTCAGCACAACTTGTCCTAATTCTTTTAAAATGCTATTTTAGCTAAATGTTTGTAATCCCTTCCCAATAAAGAAATAGACCTCCACTTCTGCAACAGGCTACACTCTCCATTCTTTAGGAATTTGTTACCATCTTCATACAATTTATTTACACCACCCTTACCTCCATGTATCAGCCACTGATTAATGTCTTCATCTAAATAATAAACCCTTTCACTTTCCTGTTACGCAACATAGCAACCATAGTGCACTGCATCCAAACTAGGTCAGGTGCCCTTACTATATATTTTCAAAGCATGTTCCTAATATTTCCAGGTATGGTCTAATTCTGCAGCACTAATTCTATGAATGTCTTTTTTCTCCATATGCTCAGGAAACAGGCCACAATCAGCAAACGTTAACAGCTGTCCTAATAAAAGGATAAACTTGTGCTTTGTGTCTCCAGCCTTTTGCCTTTTTTCATTAAGTAGTATAGAACGTTTTGCTGGTCTGACTTTTTCTTTTCATGCAATAAAGGGCAAACCTGTTCTTGCCTTCCAAATTATTTAATCATTTGTTACCTAACATCTTTCTGCAGCTTGCCTTATCTAAGTTCAAAAAGCTTTTTGGCTAACAATTGGTGTTCCAATTCATCACCACACTCCTGTATGGTATGCAAAATGTTTTTAAACCACGTATTTCCTGAATCCTGACAAGTGTAATAAAGTACATGCCTGTATTTCCTTTTTCTTTGTCTTTAAAAGCAACTCACCAATCTTCCTGATTCTTATTAAAAAAAAAAATCCCAACATGATCGGTCTACAAATTATGAAAATACCACACACATGTTACTTTATGAAACAATTAGAGAACATATCTTAAGAATATCTTTCCCTTTTATTAGCTTTCAGGGTACTGTTTCCTAAAAAAAAAAAAAAAAAAAAAACAGCTGAGGCCTTATGATCTGTGAAACCAATTTCTGCAAAGCTCTGTATTGCCATACCATAAGAGGTGATACAAAATCAGTCCCCTGTAGCCAGCTTACCCCTTAAATAAAACCTTCCACATTCCCAGTTAACATATCACTGCATTCCCTCAAGTATCAAAGTTGTTTAACATCCATTCTCTTTTTAGGTCTTCACATAGTACAATTAAAGACCCCTTACAACCAGATAATAATGACTGCCTCCTATGTAATTCCCTAAGGTTTCAAGCAGCTCTTGCCCTGCAGTTATACAGTTCATGTAAGGCAGCCTTCCTCCACTACAATACCGCATGCTTCCGCTGAAGTATGTTGTACATTCTGTACCCAAGCTAACACTAAGAACATTCCTCAGAATGAAAAGAGAAATACCACTCACCATCCTAAACACCCAATAGCCTGTCGCAAAATTAAACAAAAAAAAAAAAAAAAATATATATATATATATATATATATATATATATATATATATATATATATTTATATATATATATTCCGAAGACAAATTATGTCACATTTCTAGTTTTAAGCATCAGGAAATACATCCACTTTCCTTTAAAATATTAACATTTAAAGAAAGAAGTTTCCACTTCAACTTTTATTTACATTTTTTCTAGTTTTTAAACATGTTCCCTGACAGACAGTTTACTCTCACTTGTTTCACCCATGCAGCATGTCAGACTCATTAATGTTTTGTTCAGTAATCTCCCTTTCTACATCACTCATTTCTGACTCAACTATGTCTTCTGGTCTACTTAACCACCCCCTCCCAAACACACACACACACATCACAACAGACGTCCACTAATACAAGGAGCTGAAAATAAAACTGCACAAGCTTTCTGTTAAAAGGTACAAGTTCGTGGAACTTAAAATTACTCAAGGAATATTCTCATTCTTAACATCATCCAACTTCTGCAAGGAAAGTTCAATATTTGAAACAGTCTAAAAGGCAATGTCATCGACATGATCCTTACACGCATGAATTATAGCTGTAATTTGGTTGGTGCTAAGAACCAAGCAGAAGTCTGGCTTTACTGTAGCAGTTGTTTTTTTATACCTTAAATGAATCACATTTCTTATTTCTTACAGAGAAATAGCTTCTAGCTCTAAATGTCTGATGTCATTTTTATCTTCAGTTCCTACTTTTCACAAGAAAGCTCATTCTGAATGGTTCCTGCAGTATTTTCACTTCAGAATCAGTTCTAGTTGTCTGAAGTTTCTCATGTAAATCATCTTCATGATTTGAGCCCACCAGTAATTAGAAATTGATGCTTTAGAGTCAGAAACCTACATTAATCATTGTAGAGTCTCTTTAGGCACTCCCAACAGTATGCAAAGCATTTATCTTCTAGCACAATACAGCCACCACTACCACCCAAACTCTTCTTACAACCACACTCTGTAGAGCTTGCCTCTGCCTGTCCACAACCTTGGAACTCCCATCATTATAACAGGAAGCAAATCAACAACACCTGCTGTTAATTACCAGATGTTCTCCTGTGTCTCGGTCATATTTATCCTAGTCAATTTATAACATTGAACTGGCACTCACTTGAAAATATGCCACAAGCCTAGTGAGAATAATACAGTAAACAAAACATAAATAAACTACAGTCAGCATGTAGAATCCAGATTTCGATGGTGTCCCCATGACTAATACAGATTCAGAAAGCCCCCACCCACACCCCATCACTGGACCTCTGCTTGTGGCTGCCATAGTTAAACTAAAATTACCCAAATAAATAAGCAATAATAGTATAAGATTCTTAAACCCTACATTTGCCTGATATAATCAATACAAGCAAAAAGAAAAAAAAAAAACAATCACATACTCTGCAAACAGCAGCATGCTTCCTTTCCACCCTGACTCTGATCACGTACTCCTTCACATCCCAGCAGCAATCACATTTCTCAACCAGCCCCTTACCCCATCATGGTGGACATGGGAGTTACTTAATCTTCACTCTGTCTGCTGACAAATTTAGACCCCTGCCTACCACTTCTTTTACCTGTTAAAGTAGTGGCTGGAGCTCCTTGCCATCCTCTTCCCCCCTTCTTAGCGGTTAACAGAGTTTCATGCTCATCTCTTAACCCAGCTGGAGGTGATACGAGTTTTTGATTTAATCCTTCACTCTTCTTAGTGATGACTGAATCCTTCAGCCTGCCATCCAGCTAGTCTAATAGCAACAGAAGCCCCTTGTGATTTCAACATGTGGCTTTACATTGATGCAGCTCCCTTAAAGTCTAACCATCCTGTGTGCAGAATGTCAGTAATTAGACTCAAAAACTAGTGACAGTAGCAGAAGAGTGATCAGCTTCTGTCATTACTTCCACCACCATCCTATTGGTAAGACATCAACAGGTACCTTCCAAGCAGGCATTTTTCCACGCCAATTGACTGTGTGGATTTTCCTTTCCTGACACCATACTTCCATACATTTTACATGGGCCAGGCCTGTTACACTGCTTCATGTATACAGCAGTGCACTACATGCATTTTAAATGTGGCCTGCATCAGTATAACATCTGATGAAGTTCTACAAGTAAAACAACAAAAGGGCTAAATTACTAGTTCCTGTTTGTTTGCCCAGTTTTCTTACATTATTTTGCCCCAGTGCTGTTGGTTGTAGGGCTTTTTTGTTTAACTTTACATGCCCAATTTTATTAGTATAACATCGGTTGTCTGGCTTAGCTTAACACACCGACCATTCTCCATGTCATATCTTCTCTTTCTCCTTACGTAGGCCTTTCCAACATCCTCTGCTGGCTATCACTATTGCAGACAATCTCAAGACAAAACTCCACAATTCTGATGGACAACCTTCTAGAAACCTGACATTGTTTTCTAACAAGCATTAAATATGACAAATAAAGAAGCCATTAGGACTGACTTACTGGAGTGAAAACCTTTCTCCAGTATAGTCACAATAAGTACTTTTGTCAACAGATTTCATTAGAATGTGGTGAAAACTAATTGTGCAACAGATAAATCCAGACTGAGCAAAGCCAAATGTATTAGGCTGTTCCATGAAGAGTAGAATGCAGTAAAAACATTACAGTGCGATAAAGAGAAGATTTCCCTTACTGCACTGTGGTGTGGTCTCAGAGTTGGTATATATAAAGAGCAGGGGGGTGGGGGGCACAGGGGGATTTTCCCCCTTGCTTTAACCCATTACTTTCATTTTTTATTTATTTATTTTTTAAATGTTGAAGTTTTCTAGCTTCGACCATATGGTGTCGATCATATGGTGTTCGAAGTTAGAAATCTTCGGACATATAATATAGACCTGCCGCTACATATAATATATATTTTTTGCCTTTTCTGTAGTGGATTTTTAGCCATGGGATATTAGAGGAGGTGATAGGCATAACTTATTAGAATTCAAGGATATCAGTGGCAACATTTTTATTAGTGTATATAATTCACTAGGACTGAATAGTGCAGTCCGTTTTAAATGTGTGCTAAAAAAGACACTTAAACATAAATGACTAATATTATGCTTTGCTAGGAGCCTCAATGACTTTAACTTCGTATTTGCACGATTTTCAATGTTTTTAGAATTTTCTTGCACAATTTTTGGCATATCTCATTGGGCATATATATTTTGAAGTTGGATTGTGATATTTCATTAAATAGATTATTAGCTAGTATCGTTTTACTGCTTAGATTTTACTGGTAGTGTTCAATATGCTAATCATTTGAAATGTCAGGACCCACTATACCAAGTCCTAGAATGCTTGAGACGAAATAACAGAAAAAAATGGACTTACACATACTAAGTCCGAGATGACCATTTCTTGGAATGTTCCCTTGTCTCAAAGGTATGGCAATATTGGAGTTAATAAACCTGTAGTACAGTCAATTCCCTGTGGCTTGGATTCGAAATACTGGCACTCCAAATAGTATAAAACTTCCTTTATTCGACAAATAGTTTAGCGCTTTCATCTAAGACACTTAGACTTCCTCAGAACAAAGTCTTTCCTTACACCTTGGGTTTATATACATTCAACTTCAATTGACTAATTAGTTAATTACAATCATATTAAAAAAAACCTTAAAATTTAAAGTGCCAGTGTGCCATATATTTACAATAGTCATTCCCAAAGTTCTTTTATCATTTCCTTTCATAGTTCATCCTTCTGCAATACATGCAATCAATAAATCCATACTCATTATTGGAATAAATATTTATAAATATGTCATTTAAAAAAATTTTCATTCAATAAAATACTAAATTCATTCATTAGTTTATCCTACCATCCTTGTGAATCTATCTATCCCATATTTGCCAATATTGGCTTAACTGATGTATTGTCGTTCAACCCAGGTGGGGTTGATGCATTTAATCTGATTTGCCATTTTGTTTCTAGCTCCCCCAATTTTTTACTAATGTTCCCACCCCTGGGATTCACTATGGCTATATCTAAAATGCCAAAATAAAACCTATTGCAATTCTTACTTTCTTCTAAATGTCTCCATAAGGCATTTTTTGTATCCTTTTTCTTTATACAATAATAGTGGTCATATATTCTTTCTCTGAGACTTCTGTCTGTCTTCCCAACATAGTAACTGGGGCACATGGAACATTTAGCCAAATATACTAAGTGGGAAGTCCTACAATTGCCTTTTCTAAACTTTATCTCAGTCCCAAGGGTGTCTTCCAGTTTAATACTGTTCCCTGAAAAAATGTATCTACACTGGTTACAGGTTCCACACCTTGTAGTACCTTTCCCCACTATTACACTGGCCCTAGTACATATTTTCCTTTCCAGTTCCATTTTCATGTTACACCCATTCCTGGAAACGAATCTAGGTGTTTCACCCACAATGTCCACTATTCTCCTATCCATTTTTAATAAATTCCAATTGTTAATAATAATATTTTTGATATTAGTGGTCCATGGGGTGTGTTGTAGTATACATGCCCTTGTATAATCTATATGGGTCTCACCCCCTGTGTCCATGATGTTGTTATCCTTGACTTAGGGCCCTCTTCCCAATAGGGGTACATATTTTTTTCCCCACTCATTCTCTACATAACTGGTTACATTACTAACTAACCATCGGGGATATCCCCTTTGAATGAACATATCCCCTATGAGTTGTAATTCCTTTACTAAGTCTGTATATTCCAAAGTCATCCTTGCGGCCCTAATGCATTGCCCCTTGATTCTACTCTTTTTTTGTTTCATTGGATGTGAACTAGTATATTCTAAATATCCATTACTAAAAGTCTCTTTCCTATATATTTTCGTTCTAATTTTGCCATCATCCACTGTAATTTGTGTGTCCAAATAGGGCATAGAATTAGAATCCACGCTAAAAGTAAATTTCAAATCATTACTTCTTGAATTCATATAGCCCATAAATGATTCTAAGTCTTCTCTGTTACTTTTCCAAATCATAAAAATATTGTCCAGAAATCGATAATAGCAAGATATCTCATGGGACCACTTGCTTGTGAATATGTGTTCAACCTCCCAGTCATAAAGATACAAATTTGCAAAAATGGGGGCACAAGCTGCCCCCATTGCTACCCCTTTGATGTAATATTCACCTTCATACATTATACAATATACATTATATAATAATATAATCTTGGAGTTAGTTTATATATGTTTGGAGGGGGCATGCTGTCAACAGCAGGAGAGCAGAAAAGGAAGTTTAAAGAAGAACGATGTTTGAGATTCATTCTTCTCCTGCATTTTCAGTCTTTGTTTTTTCAGGTGTGTTAGCAAGTGGCTTTTCAAGTGCCGACATTTCATTAGAGTCAGTCAATACACAACTTTCCTCAAATTGTATTTATTTGTTGCATAATTCAGTTTTACATAGTCTAATGAAGTCTCTTTAGATATTATATGAACTGAAAGTGTTTTACTGTGACTGCACTGAATAAAAGATTTTTACCCTAATGAGTCAGCCCTTGTGGCTTCCTATTGCATCATACTTCCTGCTTGTTGGACTTTTGATATTTGCTAATGCCTCTTGTGGCTTTATCAGGTATTATTATTATTTTTTAATATTCAAATCTTTTCATTTATGAACGTATAGTGATGCTGATCATATAACTTACCACATACCAAAGCTCCAGGGACAGTGCAACATGTACGTCTAAAAAGGAGGCAAAAAAATAGCTATTGTAAAACATTGAAAATTATACACGGTTTCATACTAAAGACAGTCTGTCACTTAAAAAAACATCCAAATAGACCAATATTCATTCGAGTTTTCTATTAAACCATGTTATTAATTTATGTTGAAGTCTATAAAACAATGCCCAGGTGTTCTCATGCTGATATTTCCAGTTTACAAACAAATAAACTAGTTCATAGGTTCATAGGTGTAAACTAGGATAACAACAATAGGATCCTTGTATCTGATAAGTTTTGATACCCTAAGGCTATTTTAAGGGGTGTATGTAGGCTAGGGACTGGATGGTCAAGCACCTACAGACTGCCTCTGTCCATTACAGACAAAGGGCGAGACTAGGGATGAATTTCTGATTCCCCATCCACTGGTTCATGTTAGTCTTGAATTGAGCAAGGGTAAAATTCTGCTTCACATAGGAAACCTGTTGCTGAGAAGGGGTAGTTCTGGAGATACATACAAGTCCCGACAGCATGTCACAAGCAAGGTTTAAGTCACTAGATTGGGTAATTCTGATGCTATTTATTTTGTGGCTATGCAGAAGTTCCATCATTGTTGGATCCAAGGAAGCCTTGTATATCAGGCATAACTGCCTGTCAACCATCTGTAGGTGCCAGAGTACAGGAAAAGGGCTTTGAGGTGATCCATGTAGGACATGTTGTTTTTGCCCTGTATTCTGTTTGCAAGGAATCTTTTTTGATATTTCAGTTGCTGCATGTGCCTGGTCAGGTACATATCAAAGAGGGCATTCTACACAATGACTGGTCTCAGGAGGGACGATGACTTCCTTGGACCTAGATGCCATACCCTTGCTTATTAGTTGCACGACATAGAATGATTTCCTTACTACTATAGACACATGATAGTTGAAGGCCAAGTTACTGCCTACATGCATACTTAAATCCCTGTCTACTAGGTCTACTCCTAGAGCTGTGTTATCAATGAGGTATTTTCCTGGGGTAGCCAGTTTCCCTATGAATATATTATGAATTTCTTAACTTTGAGTTTTAGAACGTTGCTTTGGGACCAATTATTTTCCTGTGTTGGCCCTTACTGGAGAATATTAGTGTCTTCAGAGAATTCTATGACTGCACTTGGTTTGCAGTCATCTGCAGACTTGGTCAGCCAGATGATCTTGATGTTGGCCTTGACATCAGAGAAGTAGATGTTAAAAGGAGAAGACCCAGCACAGAACCCTGAGGGACTCCACTAGTGACGAGCCTCTTTACTGAGGTGGACTCTCACTTTCCTACCTTCTTGGATCTTATCTGAGAGCCAACTGGCTATCCAGTAGGTAATATAAGGGTTTATACTTAGTTCCAAGAGTTTGTCTGTAATGCCTGAGTTAGGTATTGTTTCCAGTGCCATGGCCAGGTCAAGATAAGCAGCATACACCATTTTACCCTCATCCATTGTTTTGGTGACCTTCTCGAAAAAGTCCATCAGGTTGAGCAGACATAATCTGCATTTAATGAAATCAGAGTGGGTTGGATCCAGTGTCTGGAGACTTCCTATGTCATTGTTCATAATTTTCATGATAATTCTTTCCATGACTTTGGATATGTGACTAGAAAGACTAATGGGTCTGTAGTTACTGGAGTCCATAGATGGCCTGCCCTTGGGCAGAGGGATGACTGTTGCAGTTCTCCTTTCACATGGCATGAAGGCTGTTTGAAGGCTACAATTAAACAGTGACTCTAGTGGTCTGGACAGGTAATGTTTCATGCTATTTAGGATGTAGGAGGTGTCTGGGAAAATTACTGGGGCTCATTGATGCTGTGTCCTTGGCCTTGGAGAGTGCATTGAGAACCTGCTCCCTAGTGATAGTTGGACAGGTTATATTTAATGCTATTTCTTGAGGGATGGATAGGGGAGGGGAAAATCTGAGCTGAATCTGTTGGCAAGTAGATCTGCTATATAGCTCATTGCAGGTGGCTTAATTTACAATTAGTTCAGCACATTGCTGTGTATTGAATTTGAGGTTGCAGACATAGCTGAAGAAAGCCTTATAGTTGTCCTTGGCCTGGGAGAAAATTTATACCTCAACATTGTCTTTTGGAGACTTTATTTGCCCCCTGAGTTGCTTGTTTAGAGTCATGAGAGAGATGTTGTCCTGCTGGAAATAGCACTTCCTTTTGTTATACAAACTATTGATGTTGGAATTCCGCCAGGGTGGCTTGTTTTTGAGTTTGTTCTGTTCTTATTCCTGATAGGCACAGCTGTCTCTATGCATCTATTGAAATGATTGTATAGCTTTCCTGTAGACTATTTCACAGAGGTAGCAGTGTTCTTAGGGTTGGGGGACTTGCAATTTTGCCAGGTTTTCACTTAATAGTAGCTAGTTTGCCTTAGAATAGTTCCTTAATATTCCAGGGTTAGCGGGGATCCTGAGTTTTATTTTTATTTCAAAGGACACAGCTTTGTAGTCTGACCTTACCAGAGAGGACATTACATTAGGGAGGTGCAGTGTTCTGCCATGTTAGTGAGGAAACAGATCCAGTATGTTCACACCCCCTAGTGGGCATATTGACTGTCTGGTCCAGGATGTTTGTGTTTACAAAATTTAAGTAGAAATCTCTGGGCCTGCAAGTTTGGGGTAATGTATAACTGTATAATTCCCAGTATATAGCGGGATTGTTAAAACACCCATAAAAATGGTATTGGGTTGAATATTGAGAGTTTCTAGTAAATTTAGGTATGTGTTATGGGTTTCCTACATCATAGAGGGGACCTAGAACCTGCAAGGATATGGTATGGGACTTTGCTTATAGTAATTTTGATATTGGGGAGGCTCAAGCATGTCATCCTGTTTGATCAGCTTTGAAGTATGTTTTTTTTATGTAAACTGGTACTCCTCGACCTTTAATCCCTGCCTGTGCAGTTGCTGGTCTAAATATGTGGAAGGCATTGCAGCTCTGCTCTGCCGGAGTGCTCCTTGCAGTTTTAAATCATGTGTCTGCAACTGCACAAACATCTGCATTTGCCATGGTAAGCAAAAAGACACTTTTGAGGAGGACTACATTTTTGCCAATATTTAAAAGCTTTGAGGGTACTAATGCAGACCATACCTGGAAAAGTTGTGTGGTCTGTAGACTACATCCTTCCATGCTGGCAAATATTTTACTCCCTTGGAGTGACACCAGAAACTAAGCAAATTATTAACTTTAGTCATCTTCTGTTCCTACTGTGGCACCGTCCTTAAAGAAAGTTAAATGCTGTTCAATACTAGGCTCATATCAGCCTGGGACACGTAGTTCAAGATCTCCATCATGTCTCTCTTTATGTAGTCCAGGGAGGTGTTTTCAGGTCATTTACACCTATATGCACTGTGAAGAACAGGAAGCATGAAACCAAGTAACTCAAACTACAAATACAACAGAAATACTTGGTTTGTGGCAAGCTGTCTCAATGGGTCTAAAAGGCACAAAAGTCAAGCTGAAACAGCTGTGCATAGAATGATTTAAAGCTTTAATTCCACACAGGTTAAGCTCTTTCACCCCCAAAAGTGGGACTTCTTCAGAACAAAGCCAACAATTCATACATTTGTGTTGCTGTATCTGTTATGGTGGCTATTGCTTAGGTAGAGTACTTTTAGGGTTGCTGAGGATATTTGTTGTAGGTGAAATGTCTGGGTGGTCTATGGCTTTGGAAGAAAACATTTAAGAGCCTCAGCATATCTGGGTCTAAGAGCCTGATCCATACTGTGTGTGGCAGGTGTAGTGTGTGCATTACTGACAACCTCATTGGTACTTGTTTGCGCGAGCTTTGCCTCTGGTGACATTGTGTAAATTCATGCATTACATAGATTATCTTATTGTTTAAGAATTAGTTGGTGGTCAGTAAACATGAGTCAATTGCTACATTGCCAGTATGGAGATAGCAAGAACATTCATATCCATGGTTAAAGGACCTATTTGTGTGATCAGATGGTTGCTGTACGAGTATAGAAGAAAAACAGGAGTAACTAATACAAAACTCATGTAACATTGCTTGTCTGTGCAGACTTCTCTTTGCCCAGCTGAATACTGGGGATATTTCAAGGGTATTTTTATAGAGAAAATGTCAATTCTAGGTGCTTGCATCTGTACAGGGCACTGCTACAAATGAGTCAAATTTACGGAAGCAAATAAAAATGACTAAACAAACTAAATAGACCTTTGGCCAACAAAACAATCTTACTTAAAGCCTTCCTGTGTGATTCCCCACTCAAACATATCAGGCCACCTTCTACTGCCACGAGAAATGCAGTCCCAAGTCTTCTTAATGTAAACCCACAGTACAATTAGCTCAAAATAAGTACTAACACAACTAATCAAGCAACTTGCTAGAAACACACACTTAAAACCACTATAGTACAGAGAACAGCAACAAGGTCAGTGAAAGTCAATGGCACTTTACAATTATAAAGTGTAGAAAAATAAAATAAATAATTCAAAAATACAGAGGGCAGTATTCTTGAATTACTTATAAAAGTGCAAAATTTCAATTTGAAGCACTTAACTTTGCTAGGATGGCATTAACTACAAACACAACACTCTGGAAACAGTGGCATCGATGCCCTGCATTTGAGAGCTCTGTCAGTCAGCTGTATTGGGTATGCTGTAGATAGCATACCTAATAACCAAAAAGGGATCTCTTCATGAGGGGGAAGCAGTGTTATTGAAGCGCAGGCTACAGGTATTTTTTTATTTTACTTATTGCTTTTCTGTTCATTTTCAGAGTTCTATGCTCACTCCAAATGCTTATGAGTAAAGAAAGTACTGCATAAAATATGTAATTTAAGAATTAATCCTTATGTGCCATGATGATATTGTATTTAATCTCAACAACATTGAGCAAATGTTCCTGAAAAGATGATCTACAGTAACCACCACATTGCATAAAACTACGTTGTTTTTATTATTTGGCATTCACCATTTTTTTATTATTTAAAAAAAAGAAGTTATGTACTCACCATAATGTTCCATCTGTGTTGTCCATTTTTATTCTTCCTCAACCTATGGATTTAGATTTAACCATCGGATCCAATTCAGCAGTTACAATAGCTTGTGGTAACCAAAAAACTCTCAAGCTTCTGCCTTACTCATAATGCACACTTCCTAAGTACCTCAGATCTTGTTTGCTAGTAGAAATAAAAATAAATATCAGATGGATCCAGAGAGACTATATCTGGAGCTCAGCACAACCTAAGTGCCCACCTAAGAATATTCGCTGTTCTTGGAGTTCAAAGGTAGGGGCTGGTGGGTGGGGAGATTAGGAAGAATGAAAATGGACAACACAGATGGAACATTATAGTGAGTAAATAACTTCTTTATCTGATGTCAATTTTCATTCTATACTCAACCTATGGGACAGAGTCCCCAGATACCTTAGATCCTGGGTGAACTCAAGGAAGGATGTTCCTCAGCACCACTGAACTGAATGATGATCTACCCCTGCAGATAAGATTACATTTGTAATGAGTAACAAAGGTATGGGGGGGGTAGCCCATGTTGCTGCTGCACAAATGTCATCCATAGAGGCTCTAGACTGGAAAACAGATGAAGTTGCCATTGCTCTAGTAGAATGAGCTCATAAAGGTTTCTGTAAGGCCATGCCCAAAGGATCATAAATGAACAAAATACAACTGGTGAGCCATCTCTTCAAAATTACTTTGGTGACTGGTTTACTGAATTTAACACCTGAGAAGGAAACAAATAATTGGTCAGATTTCCTGATATCTTTGGTTCTATGAAGGTAAACAATGCAATTGTCTATGAACATGTAATAAATGTAACAAGTATTCACTTTTGTTGTCAAATTTTGTAAAAGCTACTGGTAAATTAATGGACTGGTTGATATTTGTCTGTGATAACCTTTGGTAAAAAGGATGGATTAGTACGGAGAGATACTCTGTCTTTGTGAAAAATCAAATATGGTGGTTTGGAAGATAAGGTCTGAATTTCTGAAATTCTTCTTGCAGAAATTATGGCTACCAAGAAGATAGTCTTCCAAGAAAGGAATTTGAGATTGCACTTAGCTGCTGGTTTGAAAGGGGTGTGTATAATAAACTGCAGCACCAAATTTCATTCCCAAGGGGACTAGGGTCTTTATAAGGGGGCTTTAAAAGGATAATTCCTCTCAAAAAAGCTTTGTAGAGTTTATGTGAAGCAACTAAAGAACTTTGGAAACCAATGTGAAAATGAGATATTGCGGCCAACTGGACTTTGATAGTCGAAGAAGACAACCCTTCTTTGAAAAGATGGGCTAAAACATCAAGAATATCATGAATAGGAGAAGAGAAGGGATCAGTGTTATTTTATAATGTCCAGTGAATGAATATTTTCCATTCACTGGACTATAGCTTCTGCGTAGATGGTTTACATGAAGACAGGAGTATGTGTTGGACTGGAGAGGACAGCATAAGTTGTCTGGCTATTAATGGAATTGAGAAGCCTGACAGTCAGCCTGAGATTGGGTATATCAAGGTGAATCATGCCCATTGGGAGGCACACAAGGTCTGGATTTGGGTCCAGAATCAATGGTTGGTGAAGTAAGTGAGGCCAAAAGGAAGGAGAATCAAATCTGTCACGGCCAATATGGTGCAATGAGGATTACTTTGCTCTTCAACCTGGCCACTTTCTATAGAAATTTTGGGATTAATGGAGTCAGGAGAAAGGCATAAAGGAGACTGGAGGGCCAATTGTGAAGAAGAGAATCCCTCAGTAACTACCCACTTGGGGAGGATCAGGGAGAAGTAGTTGCTGCACTTGTTGTTTAGGGGAGAGGTGAAAAGATTGCAGCAAGGATGACCCCATTTATGGAATATCCTTTCCGTCACATTCTGATTGAGGGACCATTCGTGGGGTAGAAGAATGCACCTGCTCAATTTGTCTGTTATCACATTGGATTTCTCTGGAATATGCATTGCTGTGAGAAAACAATTGGATGAGATCACCCATTGCCACACTTTGCGAGCTTCTCGACACAAGGGATAGAATCTGGTTCCTCCTTGTTTGTTGATATACCAGACATGTTGTCTGATAGAACTGCAATCATTCCTAAGGGAAGAGCATCCTGAAAAAACTGAAACTCTAAGAGCACTACTTTCATCTCTAGGACGTCGATATGCAAGTTGGCCTCTGTGGAAAACCAAGTACCTTGGACTGTTTTGCCCTGAAAATGTCCCCCCCCAGCTGGGAAGCATCAGTGGTCTCAGTGGCCTTGGGTGTGGACAAATGGCCAGCCTTGAGGTATCTGATCTGATTGAATCCACCATTTCAGATCTTTTTTGCAAATATTGGTGATCTTTATTTGAGTCAACATTGATTGTTGATAACTAGACCATTGTGCTGATAACAGCCATTGTAGAATTCTGATATGAAATCTGGCCAGTGGGACTAGCGTTATTGCTGCCTCCATGGATCCTAAAGTCTGAAGAACCACACGTGCAGAGATCTTGTCACTGCAGATTATTTTTGTGACTTTTGACTTGCTTGTCTCCACTCTTGAAGGGGGGGATGATGCTATTGTCTCTCTTGCATTGGGAATTGCTTCTATAAAGTTTAAACTTTGAGTGGGTTCTAAATAGGATTTCTCATAGTTTATAGATATTCCTAGATGTAAACACATCTGGAGAATGCAGTCTCTTGCCTGCAGTAGTTGATGTCTGGTTGGGGCAGAAATGAGCCAGATGTCTAGCTACAAAGACACCCAGAATCCATGCAGTCTCAAATGAGGTGGTACTACTGCCATGCACTTGGTAAAAACCCTGAGGGCTGTGGTGAGACCAAAGGGCAGTGCACTGAACTGATAATGACTGGCTCCCAACCAGAACTGTAAGTACCTCCTGGATCGTTTGTTCGTCTTTATGTGATAATGCACATCCTGAAGGTCTGTCAGGCACATCCAGTCATCCTTTTCCAGAAACGGAAGAATGGACTGAACTGTGACCATCCAGAACTTGTGTCATCAAACTGATTTGTGCAGGTTGCTGAGATCCAAGAATGGTCTCCAATCCCCTGTTTTCTTTGGCACTAAAAAGAATTTTGAGTAAGTTCGGGATCCTCTTTGGTCTGATGGGACCTCTTGGATGGCTCGTTTTTCTAGCAGCTTTTGTACCTGAATAGCTGCTTGTTCCCTCTGACTGGGTGGAACATTAGGGATTTTTCTGCTCTGGGGAGGAGGAAGGGAAGAGGGTATAATATATCCTCTGGAAATGATCCTCTGCACCCAGGTATCTGATGTTATTTCCAGCAAGGCTCTCCAGTGCATGAACAGTCGACCCCCAAATGCCTCCAGAGGAGGGCAATTTGGCCTCCATTCAGAAACGCTGTAAGTGTCTGCCAAAGAAAGTTACTCTGGACTGTTGGTTCAGTGGGCTTCCTCTGCTGTGAGGGTGATGTCTACCATTGGAGTTCCCCCCTCTGCCCCTGGGGAACTACTTCCATGTGTGTCTTGTAAAGACCCTTAGGATTTTCTGAACCACATTTTTCTACTGCTTTGCTGATTCATGGAGAAGCATCTCCCTGTAGAGTGGAGAAATGTATGCCTATTGCCGACAGGGTCTTCCCCATCTTTCTCACACCTGGACAATGTGTCTCTTACTTTAGGGCTGAATAAAGACATGACTTCAAAGGGAGCAAAAACAAACATAGACTTGAAAGGCTCCAGAAAGTCACACAAGTGCATCCAGGTGTGCTTCCTGATCGCAATGCCTGAACCTTCTGCTCTACTCATTCCTTCAGCTACATGTGAAGTGACCCACATGGAAGAGTTAGAAATAGACTGGAGGGTAGCCAACTGGGAAGTAACAGAGGTTTGTACTTCCTCAGAAATGGATCTTGAGAGTGTATTTGAAAGCTCTTTAATCAGATCTCTCTATAACCTAGTGAAAATGTGCCAGGTAGTTCCGTAAGGAGAAGGTCAGTGAAGCATAGACACACTTCCCAAACCTATCCATCACCATAGACTTCTTGTTTGGGGGATGGATAGAGGAATTTTCCTCAGCTAATTCCTTCTTCGTGGCCACTGCCATAACCATGGCATCCACAGGCACACCTTTTGGCCACAATTGTTTGTCCTCGGGAGCAGTAATAATTTTGTCTGTTCTCCAGGAAGTCGGCTCAGTGCTGTTGGGGGGCTTCCATGCCCACTGAGAGATCAACTTAATGAGCTTGTCAGCAGGCAGGGTCACCCAGGAGGTAGAGGGGCAGATACCAAAAGCCTCTAGGTACACAGACTCCTCAGATGAAGGATTGTTGGGCTTCCAATCACCTCTCTGTTTTAGAATTTCCAGGATGCCTTCAAAGAAGACATTGTCAGGAGGTGACCTTGGGAGCCCTTTGCCCTCATCGAAGTCTGATCTTCAGTGACAGATTCTTCTGTGGAATCCAAGTCCTTCCTCTTGCACAACGTCTTCTTAGGTTCCTCCTCAGTGGAATGCTCTGCATAGGTATCAGAAGAAATGGGAATGCCCTGCTGGGAAGCCTGGGGTTTCGGTACTCATTGTCCTTGTGGAGAAAAAGGTTGAGACTCTGTATGCACAGATGACAAGGTTAGGGGCGGTAGATCTGAGGAGGTAGGAGTCATCTGAGCTGTTGAACCAGACATGGCTCTCTCCAAAACCTCAAAGGCTGATCTCTCCTCAGAGGGACAGGACTCTGGATTCAAGAGGGTGAGCCTCTGGATCCTAGTCCCTCTCTGCTCCAAGAATAATCCTCCCAAGGCAGAAGCCAGAGCTGAGCTAACCTGAGCTAAAGCCCATAGGTGTAGGGACATGTCTGAAAACTTCAGAGTCAATTCCAACACCTCGGAGCCAACTAGGCAGCTATGGGTCCAAAAGGTCTCTGGCTCCAACTGAACCAAAGAACTCAGAGCAAATGATAGATCTGATGATAGAGTTATCTTTGGATCCAAAGCAGACAGAGCTATGTGGCTGAGATCCAAGAAGTCTGAAGCTTCAAAATAAGTCAGAGGAGGATGTAAAGCAGGGGTAGTAGATGTATAGAACTACTGACACAAAGGGGTAGGAGATTAAAAAACCCTGTCATACACTGTACTCATAGAATTTTTCTCACCAGTCTCACCACGTCCTCTTCAGTCAAACTTCTAGAAGAATGGGTCGACATCAGAGAAGGTGACTTTGGTATTTCCAAAAAGGAGAAGGCACTCTTAATGGATCCGGGTCAAGTGATGGTGAATATTGGGTCCTTGGTAAAGCAGGTAAGCTTGAAGTCAAATGAACTGGTGTCTGATATGGTAAAGGTTTAGACTTTTTCAAAGTCAGTGCTGAAAAAGTGGTTGGCTCCATATGTTTCTTTACCCTGATTTTTTGATCCTAGGAGGATGTAAGATCCTAAAAGCTTTTTTTTTTTTTAACTGATGGATCCGACGAAGAAGTCAGAGCTAACAGAAGCCTCTTCTTTGATTTTTCTGAATTTTTTGAGGAAGAAGAAGAAGGGCTAGATGATGTTGATTTGCCCTTTTTATTTATCTGAGGGGGAAGCTGCAGATAATACCTCACTGAATGCAGATGGAAGTAGCCCTTTAAGAAACCATTTATTTTTGCATTCAACCAGAGCTCTATGGTTGAACACATGGGCATATGGAGCAATCTTCCTGGAAATGATGGGGTCCAAAACAATGCGCACGTAATGTATGTGCATCATAGTAAGGCATTTTTCTACCACACTTTCTACATTTTTGAAGCCAGATAGCCCTTTCTCTTTCTCTGGCATACTGAGGAGGGAACAAGTTAAGCAAAAAGACTAAGAATAGAAAACTGTTTTTTCTAAAGGAGAAAATGAAGTAAAAAAGGGGGATAACAACAATGGTAATAGGGGAATACACTGTGTAAAGGGAAGGAATACTAACGGTAGTATTCAGATGTACTTTTGTGCAAAAAGAAAAGGGAAATAGCAAGAGAGAAGTCGCTAGGTAAGGAATATAAGATAAAGCTAGAAAGATAAATTGAGAAAAGAAGTTTTAAATTCAGTTAAATACACTTATCTGCTCAAGAGCAACTGGTCAACTTTTAAAACTACTAAACATTGAGGCTTCCTAAAGTTGCCTTGGCAATAGAATCCAATGTTGTGGTGCTTGATAAATGAGAGACTGAATCCTACAGGACTAGAGCCATATACCTGGAACCACTACTAACCCTTGGGTGACATAATGGTGTTAGTCTGAGTGGTGTGGCACAAGTAGCTATGTTACATAGAACCCATGCAAGGAAGATCAGGATGATACGTTTGTAGATGACATCAGACTGGACAGACTAGAATTTATGTTGGATGTGCTGGTGATATGAAATAACTATTAGTAAATGGGCAGCAAAGCTTTGTAGTAATTGAGAAAATCAAGTTTACACTCTGGAAACCTCATGTACTTACAGTTGCAATAATAATGGCATGAGAAAACCAGGGTGCACAGAACCACAACTAGTTTGTTGAGTGATTGGTCTATTCCATCTTGTTCTTCAGCATTGACTTGTCATCGAGGATGAATGCAATGTTATGCATGTTAAACTTGAATTCTAGTCTGTCACTCCCATAAATACTGAAGTGGTCTAAGGGTATGAGATTTAAATCCCTGAGTGTGGCATGTACATTCTTATCAACTATGTCAGTCATTTTGTCTGGCCTATTTATTAAGTATCTGTTGAAGAATATAGTCTAGGCCATCTGCTGGGAAATTCAAAGCCAACATGGACTCTTTAGAAAGGAAAGGTAGAGCTACATTTTATTAGCACAGCAATGATATTGCAGAACCTTTCCTGATATCATCCAGGGGCAGTAAATACATAGTGAAAATGGCAGGGTGCAAAATGAGACTTTATGATATTTTATAGTACAGAGAGTAAGATGACGAAGAGTTAATACCTAAAACAATCTTCTCTGAATGTACAAAAAGGCAGGAGGCCAATGAATACATGAATACTCCTAAAACAGCAAAGTAATTTCTTATCCATTCCCAGAAGATCCTGTGATCAGCCCTGTCAGCAGTTGCTGTGTCATCAAAGAGCACCATAAAGAGTAGTACCTTTGATTATTTGTTATGACTAGATCATTAGATAACATAGTGAGGGTTATCTCATTACAATGTTGGGTATGAAAAGCAGAAGTCATATTATTAATATACTAGTCAGGTCACCCTTGGCTACCGTCTCTTCTCATGTATCTTACCAATAAAAGGAATATACGAAATGGGACAGCAACTATAATGATCTTCACAGTCCCCACAGGACAAAGTACATTTTAAAAGGACCATGGTCAAAAAAAACCTTCTATACAGAAGATAGAAGGCTATCCCTTTCCAAAGAGGATGCAATAAGTATGTATAAGTCAAGACCCAAAGACCTCCAGGCAAAGGGTAACATGCTTCTTCAGACAGGGATTGAGACTGCAAGTTGTCTGATGTATATTGGAAGCTAAGGAACATAAATCATAGTAACCGGGAAAAAGAGAGACTGATGGTGGAGAGACACACAGGAAGATGGGGAGTGCTGAATATTACAAATTATATTACGGATCAAATATTACAAATTATATTATAAATCAAATATTACAAATTATCTTATGAATCAAATATTACAAATATTACTAACCAAATGTTACAAATTATCTTATGGATCAAACATTACAGATTACATTACAAATATTATGACATAAAGGTGGAGAAAACATGGAGATGGGGAGCTTGTGTGGGTATTACGGGAAGAAAGCATGAAAGACGGATATGGGGGCTACACAAAGAAGTGAATATTGAAAAAATGGTGAGGTGATTTCTTGAGTATGCATGTGGAGGAAGGAGGATAGATGAACAGATAGTTTTGGGTGGATGAGATGTTAGGAGAAGTGGAGCAGACATTAAATTGGTAGAGATTATGAGTAAGAACAGTGAGATTTGGTGAAGGCAAGGAAAAGAGAGCTGGTTAGATTTTGTACAATTGAGGTAGCATTATAGAATAGTGAAGGGTGACTGATTATTCTACAGGAGCTTGACAACAAAAGTGAGAGACCTAGATGATATGGAAGGGGTATCAAAGGAGATGGGCAGTAGGACTTATAAGTAACTAGGTCTAGGGGAGCCAAAAAGGGCAATGGATAGGCTGAAGAAGCAGCAGATGAAAGAGGGGAAGAGCTGAGAAGAGAATATGAAGTTGGTGGGGGTGTGGAAGATGACCAGGACTTTGAAATGCAATGATCCAGTGTGAGAATCTGTTTGTGTGTAATTCATTGGTGCTACCGGACACTATTGAGAGTATTCAAGGAAGGCTGAACGGAGTGTGTGAGCTGCTTAAGATATGGGGGTGAGAATGCAGATCACATTTATGTGGTGGGAGTGTGAAACGAAATATGGAAGTAAGGAAGAAAGCTGTAATGTGCAATAGGTAAGAGGGCGGTAAAAAACTCAGTGGGTATTTTGCCAGTTTGTAGTAGAAAGAGAAGGGGCTAAATGGGATTGGGAGGACAGAATAGATCTTCAACTCACAGAAGTTGGAAGTGAGAAGTTGTTTGCACTGGCCTAGAAGATATCAGTGGTAAGGAGTACAGTATAGATATGGTACATATATTGATGGGGGGTAAATGTGAAGAAGTCATTGGGTGGACACAAAAGAAACTGTTGAGAATAAAAAAGAGGTGGGAGGGCTAGAACAGAGGTCAAGAAAGGAGATAGAAGCAAAGGTGGAAGAGAGAGAGGAGTATAGGTACTGCACCGAGCAAAAGTTGAAAAAACATGTAAAAAGTATCTTCTAGGGAAGCTGATAGCATGGGCATATGCAAAACTATATCAAGATGGAGTATTATTGAGATCAGTTGAATCCCAAGATTATTTATCAGTGTGGAAAACTAATGGCATGTGCAACAAATGTGCCAGCTTGTGGGAGATATGAGAGGTTTAACAGGGTGAAAATGAAGAATATATACTGAAATGGGTTATATTATAACACTACTGCGATGCTTTGTAAAAAAGGATTTGTGTATAAGAAAATAGAAAAGTGACTCAATGTGATCATATGTTATATAATGTTAATAGTTTTTATTTTTTGTGTTAAATTAAATACCAATAAAAAGTATAAAGATAAAAAATATGTAAATAGTGACCATTCTACTAGACTAGACTTGCCACCTTTCTATGTTTTTTTTTTTCAGATTATCTGGCATGGAGTCCCTCATCTTATTTTCCTGTTACCCAGATTCATGATCAGCATTTTTTGACCATTCTGCATGTGTTTCCCCAGTGTCAGGAGTGTTTGCTTAAAATGTCAGTGCATCCACATGCTGATGAGGTGTGCTGACAAACATTGGTCTGATGCCCTGCTTGCACTCAACTCCCCTGTCTGAAAGGCTCAGTGTCACAATGAAGAGGACCAGTTAGAAAGAAGAAAACAGTTTTGACGAGCTCACATTGTTTATTGGCATATACCTTTTAGTATTTTTTGTTCATTAAAGGCTTTTTGCTGGTTGCACGCTTGTTGGAAGTGAGAAGATCTTATATTACTTTTTGGCAGAGTAATTAGCTGCATGTATATGTATATGTGTGTATATATATATATATCTATATATATATATATATATATATATATATATATATATATATATATATATATATATATGGATCTAGGACATTTCACCAAATGCACATTTCACCAAAACTCATATCACTGAACACAAATCACCGAAAGCACAATTCACCGAAACACATTTCACCGAAAATGGTATATGGCCTTCTCCCCACTGTAGTGCGACACTGGAGTTGGTATATATAGTAGGGGGAGTGGGGGGCAGAGTCCCCCCACATATGTCAAGTATATATCATGTTTAGATAAGAGTAATAGATTGCAATTGCAAGTATGCATTTATATAGTGTAACTCATTTAAAATATGTGGGGGGCTCTGCCCCTACACCCCCCCGTTGTGGGGGGTGGTGACCCCCACCCCCCTACTATATATATCAACTCCATGGTCGCACTACAGTGGGGACAAGGCCATGTACCATTTTCGGTGAAATGTGTTTTGGCGAATTGTGTTTTCGATGAATTGTGCTTTCGGTGAAAAATGCACAGTAATTTAACTTTCGGTGAAATGTGCATTCGGTGAAATGTCCTAGATCCATATATATATATATATATATATATATATATATATATATATATGTATATATATGTATATATATATATATATATATATGTATATATATATATATATATATATATATATATATATGGTTTACTATTGAAATATCGGTGTAGGATTGTACGCCTATGAACTATTCGAACTACAGATGTTCAAATAGTTCATATGTGTGCAAGCTACGTAACTGAATAGTATATTTGCGAATGTACTGTGCATTCGCAAATATAATGTTAGATTATGTACAGGGATTGTGGTACAGTGCGGTTAATGAAATACATCCCTTTCCTCACAGTAGTGCAATCTCAGAGTTGGAATATTAAGTTAGCAGGAGTGTGGGGGAGTGCAGGGGAGCTTGCCCCCCTGCATAAACAGGATGTTAGGTGTAGGGGTTAGGGAGTTATGGCAAGGGTGGCATTGTTGTTAATGCTGTAAAATGTTATTGTCAACATTTTTGGCATTAACAGCTAATTTTTGACAATAGGGTCGTTAGGTTATGTGTACTTTCGGCGAAACAATTTGCTGTTAAGTACCATTTTTATTTCAAATTTCGACATTATAATAGTAAAACTATATATATATATATATAATATATTTATATTTTATATATATCTATATATATATATATATATATATATATATATTTATATTTTATATATATATATATATATATATATATATATATATATATATATTTTTTTTTTTTTTTTTTGCTGCAGGTAGGTAATCAAATATTGGCATACCTCTCAACTATCCTTGATTTTTGCCTCTCATTTTCAGCTGTCTCTTACAAAACTGTTGATTTTTTGTGGATAATAGTGCCTTATCTCTATTTCTTGATTACTGTTAAATAGTCACTGATCTGGTATGGCAGGAACAGTTTCACTCATTGTATTGTCTTTGCTGAAATCAGTGCAAAATTACTATCACTGTAGCTTATGCTTATTTATGTGTGAGTGGGAGCATTTAAGAGGAACAAGCTGGTTATAATTTGCTTTACTTTTCACAAAGATACATAAGCATTGTATACAAAAATAATATAACTTTACTGCTCTGTTCAGAATCTGTGTAAAAGCAATTGATCATTGGCACAGTGGTGTAGTGTGCTACCATCTCACAGTACTTGTTTCTCTGGCTGAGTTCATTTCAGTGGCTTCTTCTGTGTAAAGTCTGCATGTACACCCTATCTTTTTGTGAGGTTTATCTGGGTGCACTGATTTCCTCCAATAAACACCCCAAAGACGTGGAGTAGGTGAACTGGCATTCCTCCAATTTGCTTGATAGCAAGCTTGCAGTGTATTTGTTTGTGTATTGTGTGATACAGCTGGCTTGTAATGGGTGGCATCAATATGTGTGTGGGCATGTGCGAAAAATCAGTGTATCTTGCATTAGACCTGGTGTGTAGAGGCAGTGTTAGTGAGTGTGTGTGTGTTTGTGTGTGCACATGTGCGCGTGTTTGTGTGTGTGTGTGTATGTGTGTGTGTGTGTGTGTGTAAACATAATATCACTAATTTTTATCTGTGGACACATGCAAAATATTGAAGGCTAAATGCATAAATCTCTTGGTTAGCAGAATAAAAAGAAAAAAACAAGTTGTTACCTTTCAAAAAATAAAGCATAAAATGCAGCATAGAATATCTGGACCCTCGGATCTTCTGAGAGGAGTAGTAGTCCTCTCACATGTCTGGTTATATAAGTGAATTTTTACACAAAGTTAGTAGGGACCTCTGCCCTGAGCCCCACCTGGTGTAAAACTAACCCCACTTTGTGGTGGGCATAAAAGTTTTCTATAGATCATTTTGGGGGTTAGGGACAGTGTGCTCATTATTTTATCTTTCCTCAAAGTTCAAACATCACTGACTGAGGCAAGAGGTGTATTTATACAGAGAGACTGTAGCTTATTTACCAGGAAAGGTCAGAATGTGAAGATGGCAACCCTCCCCTAAACTGATAAGAAGGTACCAACATATTAATAAACAAGCTATGGGAAAAATACATTTAGCTCAGTACACATCTTTGTCCTCTTCTCATGCCTACTATTGTGTATCTTGTCATATACTAAAATTAAAAACAGAATGTACTTATGTTCAGTAATACACTAAAATTAAAACCAGCATATACCTATGTTCATTAACAAACTAAAATTAAAAACAGCATGTACTTATGTTCAGTAATAAACTAAAATTAAAAACAGCATGTATCTATGTTCATTAATAAACTAAATTTCAAAACACATGTACTTATGTTCAAGTAATACAATAAAATTAAAAACAGCATGTACCTATGCTCAGTACTACACTAAAATGAAAAACAGCATGTACCTATGTTTATTGATAAACTAAAATTAAAAGCAGCATGTACTTATGTTCAGTAATACAATAAAATTAAAAACAGCTAGCTAGCATGCACCCATGTTCAGTAATAGACTAACATTAGAAACATCATGTACCTATACTCAGTACTACACTAAAATTAAAAACTGCATGTACCTATGTTCAGTAATACACTGAATTAAAAACAACATGTACCTATATTCAGTAATAGACTAAAATAAAAAAAACAGCATGTACCTATGTTCAGTAAAACACTAAAATTAAAAACAGCATGCACCCATGGTCAGTAATAAAGTAAAAGTAAAAGCAGCTAGCATGCACAATGTTAACATTTATAAAAAAATATGATTTATTTTACTATTAGCAGTTGTCCATGCACTTGTTATTAAAAAACATATTATTGCAGTTATTCAGAAATAAATATTATAATACAATAAGATAAACCAAAACAAACAAATCTTACTTTGGCTCAATGTACAGTTCTTTCACTCTTTTGGAAACAGTCTAGAACTGTGTTTTATGTGCATAGGATGAGCCGTATAGAACCAGTTTTTAAAGTCAGTGTAATCACTATGTTAATAATAACTTATTAAAAAGAAAATTGAGTCCAGACAATTTCCATTTTCCCCCCTTTTTGACCATAGATCCCCTGATAGTAGGCAACATTTTTCTGACTTCTTTGGATTAATCTTATTCCTTAATGTGAGGATAGATCAGTATCTGTCTTAATAGGAAAACAACAGCAAGTTGGAAAGCAGAAATCTAGAATGTTAGATCTTTTAATTTTCTTTGCACAGTAACCTGACTTTTTTCTACATGCAGCTTGAAGTTTTCAGCAGTGGAAGATGTGTTTTCACAGGCTCTTTCATTTTTTCACATTTGTAACAGGATTCTCACACTTATATTCTCTCTATCTTTTCTGTTGGCAATGTACGCCTTTTGAAAAAAGAAGAAACATTTATCCCTCATTTTTTATTTTTATTTTGTAAGAATTAATCTTGGCTACTGTTGGATGAGACACACCACTGTCACTGATAATTTATCAATGTGAGAGTGTGAAATATTTTTCTAAATTAAATATCTTGACCTTCCTGTGCTTGCCCCATTGCTGTTCAAAAGTGGACATTGTAATGTCTTTGAAAGCATGTAGTTAAGTTTTATTATTGTCTAATGTCTTTGTAAACCTGAACTTTTTTCCGGTGTCCTGCATTTCTCTAAGACAAAAATGACAGTATATGCAATACCAATACCTGTATAAAAGAAGCACAAGGCGCTAAATGACCAGTTTAGGAATTATATATCTTGAATGTAACATGAATGCATGTATTTAATACACATGTATTTAACAGCATGCATTGCTCTCATTGTAGTAGTCATAATTCAAAATGCAGTTATCAGAAGATTAACAAGCCTGATGAATAACAATGCATGAAAAAGAGTACTGTCACTAAATAATAATAATAATAATAATAATAATAATAATAATAATAATAATATTTTACATGAAGAAAGACCTTGCCTTATATTTCCCCCTTGGAATGTAGATGCCTAGTTAAGTGTGTTTAATTTCAATACAGAAGAGCAAGGGAAAACAAAAGTACTTTTACATTTACTTCTGTAGGAAGCAATTGTTTTTAGTCTCTTTCTAAATTCACCATGTTCAACTATTTCCCGACACAGGCTGGTACTGCTCCTGGAAACATATTTGATGATCAGTTCTGATCTGATCCTGGATGTAACATATTGAAATGCTAAGTTTTTAAATGCATGTTTTTTTTCCCATTTCCACATTGTTGCTCAACTTGAGTTTGTTCATGTAAGTCAGAGGAATGCAGAAGTTAATTTCAGGGCAGAAATTTTAAATGTACAAACTCATTGTCTTTGATGAATTATGGCTGAAATGACTTTGGAGTTAATCAAATGATAGGAAGCCATGACTCTCTTATATTTAATGAAGGGCCACAGCTGTTTAACATGTTCTTATTTAAGTGTTGTTTCACTGTTGTTTTTTTTGTTACTTCAGTTTGCCAAGCTACAGTGAAGATTTTGCCTTTGATCATAATTGGCTCTCCCCAATCTGGAAGTAATTTTTGTTTTGTTTTTGCCTTTTCTTTGCTATGATCTATTATGTATTATTTAATACATTAAAATGTTAAGTTTTCTCTATCCTGCCATCTTTCTGCTGAGTCAGAATTAGTCTTATCAATATATAAATGTCAGGCATATTCTTATTTCTGTTTTTTTTTTTTTTTTGCTAATTACTAACTGCATCTATTATTTGATTGGTCTGGAGGAAAGTGTCAGGTTTCCCTCTCTATGGAAAATTCTTTAGTCAGAGCGTATCTAAGTAATTTCAGTTTTGTCTGCTCTATGTACTTTTAGGTGGGTCTATATTATAACATCTAAGTCTTTAAACTTCGAATGTTATAATATCAAACCATTTTGATCAAAAGACTATAACATCGAACACTCAGAATAGCAAATTTTTTCCCAGGGAAAA